>NC_092743.1:144253992-144561492 GCF_047496795.1 Chiloscyllium punctatum | reverse complement strand
CTGCGGCAATGAATTCCACAGGCCCACCACTCTCTGGCTGAAGAAATGTCTCCGCATTTCTGTTCTGAATTTACCCCCTCTAATTCTAAGGCTGTGTCCACGGGTCCTAGTCTCCTCGTCTAATGGAAACAATTTCCTAGCATCCACCCTCTCCAATCCATGTATTATCTTGTACGTCTCTATTAAGTCTCCCCTTAATCTTCTAAATTCCAACGAATACAATCCCAGTATCCTCAGCCGTTCCTCATATGCTAGACCTACCATTCCAGGGATCATCCGTGTGAATCTCCGCTGGACACGTTCCAGTGCCAGTATGTCCTTCCTGAGGTGTGGGGACCAAAACTGGACACAGTACTCCAAATGGGGCCTAACCAGAGCTTCATAAAGTCTCAGTAGCACATCTCTGCTTTTATATTCCAACCCTCTTGAGATAAGAGACAACATTGCATTCGCTTTCTTAATCACAGACTCAACCTGCATGTTTACCTTTAGAGAATCCTCGACTAGCACTCCCAGAACCCTTTGTGCTTTGGCTTTATTAATTTTCTCACCATTTAGAAAGTAGTGCATGCTTTTATTCTTTTTGCCAAAGTGCAAGACCTCGCACTTGCTCACGTTAAATTCCATCAGCCATTTCCTGGACCACTCTCCCAAACTGTCTAGATCCTTCTGTAGCCTCCCCACTTCCTCAGTACTACCTGCCTGTCCACCTAACTTCGTATCATCGGCAAACTTCGCTAGAATGCCCCCGGTTCCCTCATCCAAATCATTAATATATAATGCGAACAGCTGTGGCCCCAGCACCGAACCCTGCGGGACACCACTCGTCACCGGCTGCCATTCTGAAAAAGAACCTTTTATCCCAACTCTCTGCCTTCTGTTAGATAGCCAATCCTCAATCCATCCCAGCAGCTCACCTCGAACACCATGGGCCCTCACCTTGCTCAGCAGCCTCCCGTGTGGCACCTTATCAAAGGCCTTTTGAAAGTCTAGATAGACCACATCCACTGGGTTCCCCTGGTCTAACCTACTTGTCACCTCTTCAAAGAACTCCAACAGGTTTGTCAGGCATGACCTCCCTTTACTAAATCCATGTTGACTTGTTCTAATCAGACTCTGCTCTTCCAATAATTTAGAAACCTCATCCTTAATGATGGATTCTAGAATTTTACCAACAACCGAGGTTAAGCTGATTGGCCTATAATTTTCCATCTTTTGCCTTGATCCTTTCTTGAACAAGGGGGTTACTACAGCCATCTTCCAATCATCCGGGACCTTTCCTGACTCCAGTGACTCTTGAAAGATCTCAACCAATGCCTCTGCTATTTCCTCAGCCACCTCTCTCAGAACTCTAGGGTGTATCCCATCGGGGCCAGGAGATTTATCAATTTTAAGACTTTTTAACTTTTCTAGCACTATCTCTTTCGTAATGGCAACCATACTCAACTCAGCCCCGTGACACCCTTTAATTTTTGGGATATTACTCATGTCTTCCACTGTGAAAACTGACGCAAAGTACTTGTTAAGTTCTCCTGCTATTTCCTTATCTCCCATCACTACGCTCCCTGCATCAGTTTGAAGTGGCCCAATGTCTACTTTTGCCTGTCGTTTGTTTCTTATGTACTGAAAGAAACTTTTACTATTATTTCTAATATTACTGGCTAGCCTACCTTCATATTTGATCCTCTCATTTCTTATTACACTCTTTGTTATCCTCTGTTGGCTTTTGTATCCTTCCCAATCTTCTGATTTCCCACTGTTCTTAGCCACTTTATAGGATCTCTCTTTTTCTTTAATACATTTCCTGACTTCCTTTGTCAGCCAAGGTTGTCTAATCCCTCCCCGGTTAATCTTTCTTTTCTTGGGGATGAACCTCTGTACAGTGTCCTCAATTATACCTACAAACTCCTGCCATTTTTGCTCTAGTGTCTTCCCGGTTAGCCTCTGCTTCCAGTCTATTTTAGTCAGTTCCTCTCTCATGCCCTCATAATTACCTTTATTCAACTGTAACACCATTACATCAGATTTTGCCTTCTCCCTTTCAAACTCCAGACTGAACTCTACCATATTATGGTCGCTACTTCCTAAGGGTTCCCTTACTTTAAGATCTTTTATAGAGTCTGGTTCATTGCAAAGCACTAGGTCCAGAATAGCCTGCTCTCTTGTGGGCTCCATGACAAGCTGTTCCAAAAAGCCATCCTGTAAGCATTCCATGAATTCCCTTTCTTTAGATCCACTAGCAACATTATTTACCCAGTCCACCTGCATATTGAAGTCACCCATGATCAATGTAACCTTGCCTTTCTGACATGCCTTCTCTATTTCCCGGTACATGTTGCGTCCCTGGTCCTGACCACTGTTAGGAGGTCTGTACACAACTCCTATTATGGTTTTTTTGCCTTTGTGGTTCCTCAATTCCACCCACACAGACTCCACATCATCTGACGCTATGTCATTCAATACCATAGATTTAATTTTGTTCTTAACTAACAAGGCAACCCCACCCCCTATGAAGACTATCACAGAATTCCTACAGTGTGGAAACAGACCATTCAGCCCATCGAAACCACATCGACCGTCTGAAAATCATCCCACCCAGACCTACCCCCACTCCACTGACCCCATCCCCATCCCCTGCATTTCTCATGGCTAACAGAAAATACTTCTTCAATTCATCTGGAATCTCTCTCATTACCATTACAATTTCCTACCCTCATTTCCTATCAGACTATTGTTAACTTCCCTTATCTGTAGAAACTCTGACTATCTATTTATGGGCGGCATGGTGTCACGGTGGTTAGCACTGCTGCCTCACAGCGCCAGAGACCTGGGTTCAATTCCTGCCTCTGTGTGGAGTTTGCACATTCTCCCCGTGTCTGCATGGGTTTCCTCCGGGTGCTCTGGTTTCCTCCCACAGTCCAAAAATGTGCAGGTCAGGTGAGTTGGCCATGCTAAATTGCCCAAAGTGTTAGGTGAAGGGGTAAATCTAGGGGGTGGGTTGCTCTTCAGAGGGTCAGTGTGGACTTGTTGGGCCGAAGGGCCTGTTTCCACACTGTAAGTAATCTGATCTATTTGTATAAGCCTTTCATCAGGAAACTGACGAACAGTGTATGCCTGAAACGTCGACTCTCCTGCTCCTCAGACGCTGCCTGACCTACTGTGCTTTTCCAGCACCACACTAATCTCCAGCATCTTCAGGTCTCACTTTCTCCTCTCTGTTTGTATATTTTGAGCGAGCTCATGTTCAAATGCGATTTTCCCTCCCTGATTATGTTTCAGTCATTCTTTGCTGCTTTTTATAGTCTGTCCAACCTTCTCACCTGTTATCTGTCTTTGCACGATTGCACTTTTTTTGTTTTAAGTTTGATATTTTCATCTACCTTTCTAATAAATCATGGCTGCTGGGTTGTTCTTACTTTTTGGAACCTATTTATTCTGTGTATTCTGAAATGTTACTTTAAATATCTGTCCCCATATCTATCATGACCGAGGTTTTAATCCAGTTTGCCAATTAACTTTATGCTTTCATGCTCCACTAATTCCCCTTATTTAAGTTTGTAAAGATAGTCAGGGACCTACTCCTGTCTCTCTCCAACTGAATGTAAAATTTAATCTTATTAAGGCCACTGCAATGTAGGGTCACTCTCATTGTGCCATTATTAATTAATGCGACCTAGTATAACCCGCTATCTAGTCAGCTCCAGAACACAATGTTTCAACAAACTGCTCTGGATATATTTTGACAACATCCATCTCAACAATGTTTTCCAATCGGACTTTTTCAGTTGATATGTAGATTGAGTTTTCCCATGGTCATCATCGTGTCTTTCTGACACAATCTCAATATTTCTCCACCCTACAGTATGGTTACCTTCGGCCGGCCGATACCTCTCTCCTTTGATTGATTTCTGGCCTTTATCTCTGTCTACCCAAGCTGCTTCCACACCCTGGTTTCCTGAACTCTGGTTATCACTCTCGATCATGATAAATCATCATTATTTACAGTCACCTCACTTCCCATCCCGAATTCAGCTCTTTTGTTTGTGTTTGGACCGAAGCTGAAACGAGGCCAGGATTTGCAAGCTCCCAGTATCAGTGAGCAGGGTGTTGCTGAGTAAGTGCGACTTGATGGCATTGTCAGTTATACCTTCCATCACTTTCCATCACTTTACTGAGGGAGTCGGATGCTCCAAGCTGTACTCTCCTGCATTTCGGAGCTGAGACCTGAGGCCTTTGAACAGAAAGCCTCTGTGCTTCTCTCAATCCGTCCAATGCACTGTCCATGACAAGATGAATCCACCTTTAGTTGATTTGCGTCACTGTCTTGGGCCTGCCTGATGTATGAGAATCCTGCTGGGCTCTCACCAAGGCCTGGCTTTTCGGGGTGTCACCATATTCAATGTCAGAGGGTATTACCAAAGAATGTCAGGGTGTCACATTAGGGACAAAATCAACCCAGCTCCAGCTTTACTGATACCACAGGGCCAGCAGGAGACAGCTGGAGGAAATTGAAGATAAAGGATTTAGAATATGGAACACAGAACATAGAAAATTACAGCACAGAACGGGCCCTTCGGCCCACAATGTTGTACCAAGGATTCATCCTAATGTAAAATATAATAAAACCTATGCATCCCTCAACTCACTGCTCTCCATGTGCCTGTCCAACAGTCACTTAAATGTCCCGAATGTCTCTGCTTCCACCACCTCAGCTGGTAACGCATTCCCGGCATTCACTACTCACTGCGTAAAGAACCTTCCTTCTATGTCTCCTCTATACCTTCTCCTAATTTCTTAAAACTATGACCCCTTGTGCCAGTCAATCCTGCCCTGAGGAAACGTCTCTGGCTATTGACTCTATCCAGGCCTCTCACTACCTTGTATACCTCAATCAGGTCACCTCCCTTCCTTCCTCCTTCTCTCCAGACAGAAAAGTCCGAGCTTAGTCAACCTTTGTTCATAAGGCAAAGTTAAAAATCACACAACACCTGTTGGACTATAACCTGGTGTTGTGTGATTTTTAACTTTATATATCCCAGTCCAACACCGGCATCTCCAAATCATTCATAAGACAAGCCCTCCAGTCCAGGCTGCATCCTGATAAACCTTCTTTGGACCCTCTCCAAAGCCTCTATATCTTTCCTGTAGTAGGGCGACCAGAACTGGACACAATATTCCAAGTATGGTCTCACCAAGGACTGGTAGAGCTGCAGCAAAACCTCGCAGCTCTTAAATCGATTCCCCTGTTAATGAAAGCCAAAACATCATATGCTTTCTTAATAATCCTGTCCACTTGGGTGGCAACTTTAAGGGATCTATGTACTTGAACACCAAGATCTCTCTGCCCCTCACAAAGCCATGCTGACTGCCTTTAATCACACTATGCTGTTCCAAATAGTCATAAATCCTATCCCTCAGAATTCATTCCAAACCTTTGCTGACCACAGATGTAAGACTGACTGGTCTGTAATTGCCAGGGATTTCCCTATTAGGGTCTAGATTAGAGTGGTGCTGGGAAAGCACAGCAGTTCAGGCAGCATCCGAGGAGCAGGAAAATCGATATTTCGGGCAAAAGCCCTTCATCAGGAATTGGCTTTTGCCTGAAACGTCGATTTTCCTGCTCCTTGGATGCTGCCTGACCTGCTGTGCTTTCCCAGCACCACTCTAATCTAGACTCTGGTTTCCAGCATCTACAGTCATTATTTTTACCAGGGATTTCCCTATTACCCCTCTCGAAAAGAGGAACAACATTCGCCTCCTTCCAATCCTCCGGTACGACTCCCGTGGAGAGTGAGGAGGCAAAGATCCTCACCAGCGGTTTAGCAACCTCCTTTCTCGCTTCCCGGAGCAGCCTAGGATAAATCTGGTCTGGACCTGGGGACTTATTTCCAGCACATCAACTTCCTCAATCTCGATCTGTTCAGGCTTGTTTCCCAACTCCTCAAAGTTCTCATTTACAACAAGATTCCTTTCCTTGGTGAAAACCGAAGCCAAAAACTCATTTAGGGCTTCCCCTATCTGCTCAGACTCCATGCACAAGTTCTCTCCACTATCCCTGACCGGCCCTACCTTCTCCATGATCATTCTCTTATTCCTCACGTATGAGTGAAATGTCTCTGGTCTCTCCCTGATCCTTCTTGCCAAGCCTTTTTCGTGCCCCTCCTGGCTCTCCTCAGCCCATTTCTGAGCCCCTTTCTAGCAAGCCTGTAAATCCTCTAAAGCTGTGCTAGACCCTTGCTTCCTCCACCTTACATAAGCTGCCTTCTTCCTTTTGACGAGAAGTTCCTCTGTTCTCATCATTCAAGGTTCCTTAATCTTACCTCATCTTACCTGTCTCAGAGGAACAAATTTGTGCATCACTCACAATTGCTCCTTAAATAGTCTCCACGTGTCTGCTGTGCTCTCTCTGTGGAACAATTGCTCCCAGTCTGTACTTCCCAACCCCTGTCTGATAGTGTCATAACTCCCTTTTCCCCAATTAAATATCTTCCCTTGGTAACTGCTCCATTCACTTTCCAAGGCTATGGTAAATGTCAGGCAGTTATGATCACTGTCACCAAAGTGTTCTCCCAACACGAGGTCTGACACCTGTCCTGGCTCATTGCCGAGCACCAAATCAAAAATGGTCTCTCCCCTCATCGGTCTGTCTACATACTGAGTAAGGAAACCCTCCTGATCACTTGACAAAAACGGCTCCATCCAAACCATCTTCACTAAAGGAGGTTCCAGTCTATAATCGGGAAAGTTGAAATCACCCATAACAACAATCCTGCTACTTTTGCATTTTTCCAGAATCTGCCCGCCTATGGGATCTTCAATCTCTCTACTGTTATTAGGGGGTCTGTAGAAAACCCCCAATGCAGTGGCTGTTCCCTTGCTGTTTCCAACTTCCACCCATACTCAGTAGACAAACCTTCCTCAACAACCTTAGTTTCTGTAGCTGTGATACACTCTCTGATTAACAATGCTACACCCCCTCCTCTTTTCCCACCCTCCCTGTTCTTTTTAAATGTTCTAAACCCTGGAACATCAAGCAACCATTCCTGCCCCTGTGGAATCTCCATTATGGCCAAACATTGTAGCCCCACGTACTGATCCATGCTCTAAGTTCGTCACTCTTATTTCGGACACTCGTTGCGTTAAAGCAGACACACTTTAACTGATCCCTTTGCTTCATCACGTGAGAGACCTTCCTGAGATTCAATACATCCTGTCACTGTCCTGTCTGCAACTGACCCCCTCTCAAACGTGTGGCTCTGATTCCCAACCTCTGCCAAACTATTTTAAACCCTCCCGAATCACACGTGCAAATCACCCACCCAGGACATTTGTACCCCTCCAGTTCAGGTGCAACCCGTCCTTCGTGTACAGGTCCCACCTTCCCCAGAAGGTATCCCAATGGTCTAGGTATCTGAAGCTCTCCCTCCTGCACCAGCCTTGCAGCCACGTGTTAAGCTGCATTCGTTGACTGTTCCTCATCTCACTGTCTCGTGGCACCGGTAGCAAACCTGAGATCACTACTGTACTCATCCTGCTCTTCAGCTTCCAACCTAACTCTCTGCAGTCACTTTTCAGATCCTCAATCCCTTTCCTGACTATATCATTGGTGCCAATATGTATTACTCTATTTTTGGCTGCTCACCTTCCCCCTTCAGAATCTTGTAAATGTGATCAGCGACATCCTGGAGCCTGGCATCGGGGAGGTAACATACCTTCTGGGAGTCCCATTCCTGACCACAAAATCTCCTGCCAATCCGTCTAACTATTGAGTCCCCTATCACTAGCCCTTTTCTATTCTCCCCCCTTCCCTTCTGAGGCACAGTACCAGGCTCAGTGCCAGAGACCTGACAACTATAGCTTCCCCTGGTAGGCCGTTCCCACCAGCAGGATCCAAAACGGTATCCTTATTGCTGAGGGAAACGGCCACAGGGGATCCCTGCACTGACCGTCAGTTCCCTTTTCTCCCCCTGACGGTAACCCAGCTGTCCTTATCCTGGGGCTTGTTTCAGATTTGTAGTTGAACCAAAATGTTTACTCGAGTGTTTCACCCAATCTTACAACATTATGCTTGATGTACATGCATCATAAAATTAATTTCACCTCTGTCGTCCTGTTTTGCGTTTCTGTCACCTGCCATCTCCCAAATGACCTCCTGTCTTGTGAAGAACAGTCAGATAAAGAGTGAAAGATGACCAGGAAGTGGGTTGTAGAGTTGAACCGCTGAGTGTGATCCTGTTTAGTGGAGATGAGGTAGGTTGCTAAGGGGAGGTGGTTGTTGAATTGTTGTGGCAGCTGCAGTTGCTCAGTTTAACTGAAATGTTCCTGAGTCTGTCTGGGGGCAGCTAACAGCTGTGTAACTGTCTACATCACTCACTATCTCATCTTCATCATCCTCCTCCTGCCCATCGTCTACATTCCAGTCAGGAATACAGCAGTTAGCTGGCTACCTGTGCTGCTGCCTATTGCAAAAGGGGCCAAGGAGCTGTCTCAGTTCCTGAGGAACATCTTCACTCTCTGATTGCTTCCTGTGGAGATCCCATGATTCCTGCTGCAGCTCTCCATGGCGGCTGGGTTTGGGCACTTCATGGGCAGCATGAGCTGTACCACCAAAAGGTAGTCCTTGTCTGTAAGGAGAGATCAGCCTCGCTGCTTTGAGCTGTGAATCTGACACAAAGAATTGACTGCTGTAAAATATACACCTGTTTTATCTGGGACTGTGGGACAGCTAGCTTTTGGTGTTGTCAGTGCAGCTGAACAGCAATAGAGTGGAATACATTGAGGTAGGTGAATGCTAACATCTGATTTGGTGGGGGCCTGGTGCAGAGACATGCCTTGGTTATCACACTCACCTCTCCCTGGACTGAAGGGAATTCAACCAGAGAGATAAAACAATGATACAGGACTCATCAACAGAGGAGAGGACGGAATAATTGCTTTCATGTTACACCCATGCTGGCATCCTCCAGCTGTGGGCAGCAGAGATCCCAGAAAGGTCACCGGTTCAAGACCACAAGGAGCAAGAGGTGATAACAATGACGGCTAAGGTGAGGCTGACCACCACCACCAACACGGTCCCTTGGTCCATTTAACGGGAGACCTCCTTCCAGAGGGACACAACTGTCACCGATCACCAGGTCGGGGTCTCCTGGTGTTCTCATCCTCAGGCATGTTCAGGAAGTTTAATCACACTCTCACACACTCACACACACACACTCACACACACACACAAACACACACACACTCACACATACTCATTCTCACACACACAAACACACACACACTCATTCACACACACACATTCACACATTTACACACTCACACACACACACACATTCACACATTTACACACACACACAAACACACACTCACACACACACACACACAATCACATACTCACACACACACACACAATCACACACTCACACACACACATTCACACACTCACAATCACACACTCACACACACACACACATTCACACACTCACACACTCACAATCACACACACACACACTCACACACTCACACACTCACACACACACACAAACACACACGCACTCACACATACTCATTCTCACACACACAAACACACACACACTCATACATACACTCACACTCACACTCACTCACACACACTCACTCACACACACTCACAAACACACACTTACACACACATATACACTCACGCACTCACTCACACACACTCACACACTCGCACACACACACTCACATACTCACCCGCACTCACACACGCTCACACAGATTCACACACAGATTCACACACACACACCCATACACTCACACACTCACATACTCACACATACACTCACACACTCACTCACACATGCACCCACACACTCACTCTCACACACTCACACACACACATAAACAAACACTCACGCTCACTCCATCACACACACACTCACACACACACTCACACATACACACATTCTCACTCACGCAAATACACTCACACACACTCACACACACACTCACACACTCACATACTCACACAATCACACGAACACACACACAAACACACACACTCAAACACACACTCACATTCACACTCACTCACACACACAAACACACACACACTCACAAACACACAAACACACTCTCACACACTCACTCACACACACTCACACCCACATACACATACACTCACACACTCACACACTCACACACACTCACTCACACACACACACTCTCACACTCTCACACTCACACACTCACTCACACACGCACCCACACACTCACACACACACATAAACAAACACTCACGCTCACTCCATCACACACACACTCACAAACACACATGCACATTCACACACACACACACAAACATACACACACACTCACACAATCACACGTACACACACACTCACACTCACACACTCGCAGACACTCACACATACACACATTCTCACTCACGCAAACACACACACACACAATCACACACACTCACATACTCACACAATCACACGTACACACACACAACACACACACACTCACATTCACACTCACTCTCACACACACAAACACACACACTCTCACACACTCACTCACACACACATACACATACACTCACACACTCACACACACACACACTTACACAACACACTCACACACAAACACACACACACTCACACTCAATCACATACGCACAAACACACACACACACACAAATACACTCAAACTCTCACTCACAATCACATCCACACACTCACGCACTCATACACACTCACAAACTCACACACACACACACACTCATTCATACACACAAACACACACACTCACACATACAAACACACTCACACACACTCACTCGCACACACACAAACACACACACACTCTCACAAACACACAGACTCACACACACACATACCAACTCACTCACACACAAACACACACTCACTCACACTCACATTCACACGCACTTGCACAGACTCACACTCACACAGTCACAAACACACACACTCAGACTCTCACACACACTCACACTCTCACTCACACTCACACACACACAAACACACACTCACACACATTCACTCACACACTCATTTACATTCACACACACTCGCACGCACACACTCACTCACAAACACACACTCACACATACACACACACTTATACACTCACACACACAAACCACACACTCACACTGCCACACACCCACACACACAAACACACACATGCTCACACACACTCTCACACACACAAACACACACTCACTCACACATACACAAGCACACACACACTCACATACTCACTCACATTCAGACACACTCAAACAAACACTCACACACACTCATACTCACACACTCACTCACTCATAAACTCACTCTCACTCACACACACACTCACACACACACTCACACACTCACTCACACAATCACACGTACACACATTCACATACACACAAACACACTCACATGCACACACTCACACACACATACATGCACACACGCACAGACACACACACTCACTCACTCACACACACCCACACACATGCTCACACGCACACATTCACTCACACTCACTCACACACACACTCACTCACTCACACTCACTCACACTCACTCACAAACTCACTCTCACATACACAATCACACATACACACACTCACTCACACAAGCACACACACACACACACACACACTCACACACATACACTCACACACATACACTCACCTGTACCCACTCACACTCACACACACACTCAATCACTAACTCACACACACATGCACACACGCATCGACACACACACTCACGCATATGCACTCACACACCCACACACACCTACTCACATGCATACATTCACTCAAACACACACTCACTCACACACATACACACTCACACACTCACACTCAGACACACTCACACATGCACACTCACACACACTCATACAAACTCACACACTCACTCATATACACACACACTCACACAAGCACACACACTCACGCATACACTCACTCACACATATACACACTCACACACGCACAACACACTTACACACGCTCATGCACACACTCACCCTCAAAGACACACTCACATGCGCACACTCACACACACCCTCACTCACTCACACACACAGACACACACACTCACACACTCATACAACCTAACACAATCACTCACACACATGCACACACACACAGTCACACACTCAGACACACTCACACACACACCCTTACTCACTCACACACACACGCAAACACACACATGCACAGACACACACGCACAGACACACACACTCACGCACATGCACTCACACAACCACACACACATACTCACATGCACACATTCACTCACACGCACTCACACACACACACACTCACTCACACTCACACACACTCATACAAACTCATGCACTCACACATACACACACTCACTCACACAAGCACTCACATTCACACCTACACTCACTCACACATATACACACTCACACGCACACACACGCACACACTCAGACACACTCACACGCACACACACACCCTCACTCACTCACACACACACACACACGCAGACACACACACTCACACATATGCACTCACACACACATGCACTCACACACACTTACAAGCACACACTCACGCACACACTCACTCACACACTCATTGACTCACACTCACTCACACACATGCACGCACAGACTCACATTCACACTCAGACACACTCCCATGCACACACTCAAAACACACTCACTCACACACACACTCACTCACACTCACTGATACACACACTGTACATTCACTCATACACACTCACTCACACTCACTCACACACACATGCACAGACACACTCACTCACATACACTCACTCACACACACACACTCATGCACACTCACACACACACTCACACTCTCAGACACAGTCACACGCACACACACTCACACATATGCACACACAGACACACACGCACACACACAAACTCACACACATGCACGCACAGACACACACACTCACACTCACGCACTCACACAAACACTCACACACACCCACCTGCACACACTCACACACTCAGACACACTCACACACACACACTCTCATGCACACACTCACACACACAGGCACAGACACACACATACACAGACACACAACTCACACATACGCACGCACACATGCACTCACACACACTCACATGCACACTCACTCACACACTCATTGACTCACACTCACTCACACACATGCACGCACAGACTCACACATTCACACTCAGATACACTCCCTCGCACACACTCTCACACACTCACACACACACTCACTCACACACACACTCACACACAAGCACACACTCATACACACACACTCACTCTCTCACACAAACTGTCACACGCACGCACTCACGCATTCAGACACACTCACACGCACATATTCACACTTACACACTCAATCACTCACACACACACTCACTCACACACGCTCTGACACATTCACATGCACACACACTTAGACACACTCACACTTACACACTCAATCACTCACTCACTCTCACACACAGTCACTCCACACACAGACACACACTCACACACACCCTCACACACACACACTCAATCACACTCACTCAACACACAGACACACACACTCACACACACACATCCACACACACTCACACACACATCCACACACACTCACTCACACACTAATCACACACACACACTCACACTCACACGCTCACTCACTCACGCATGCACACACTCACTCACACACACAAACTCAATCACTCATTCACACACATGCACGCACAGACACCCACACTCACACTCACTCACACACACACACTCACGCACACTCAATCTCAGACGCACTCACACATACACACACTCACTCACACACAAATATACACTCATACACATACACATTCACGCATGCACGCACAAACACACAACTCACTCACACACTCACACTCACACGCACACTCACTCACACTCACGCATGCACACACTCACTCACACACACAGACTCAATCACTCACTCACACACATGCACGCACAGACACCCACACTCACACTCACTCACACGCACACACTAACGCACACTCACACACACTCACACTCTCTGACACACTCACACATACACACACACTCACACACACTCACATACACACTCACACATGTACACATTCACATGTGCATGCACAAACACACAACTCACTTACACACTCACACACACTCACTCATTCACACACACACTCACACACACACACACACTCACCCGTACACACACACTCATACACAAGCTCACTCACACAAGCACACACACTCATACACACACACATACACACTCTCACACACACATACACTCATACTCAGACACACACACACGCACACTTACACACACTCTCACTCACTCACACATACACTCATACAAACTCACACACTCACTCATACACACACTTACTTACACAAGCACACACACCCACACACACACTCACTCACACACAGACACACTCCCACACTCACACACACTCATACTCAGACACACTCACACACGCACTCTCACACACACACATACAAACTCACACACTCACTCATACACACTCACTCACACTCATACACACACTCACTCACACACATACACACTCACTCACACACACTCTCACTCACTCACTCACACACACTCCCATGCACACACTCAGACACACTCACACACACACCCTCACTCACTCACACACACACATGCACACATACATGCACAGACACACAGACACTCACACACACTCACAAGTGCATACCCACACGCACACACGCACTCACTCCCTCTCACTCACTCACACGCATGCACAGACACATACACATTCGCACTCGGATACAACTGTCTCACACGCACTCACACTCACACACTCACTCACACACATTCACACACACACATAACTCACTCACTCACACACACACTCACATGCATGCACACACTCACACACTCCCCCGTACACACTCACACACTCAGACACACTCACATGCACACACTCACACACACATACACGCACACACGCACAGACACACACACTCACTCACTCACACACACCCACACACATGCTCACACGCACACATTCACTCACACTCACTCACACACACACTCACTCACTCACACTCACTCACACTCACTCACAAACTCACTCTCACATACACAATCACACATACACACACTCACTCACACAAGCACACACACTCACACACACACACTCACACACATACACTCACACACATACACTCACCTGTACCCACTCACACTCACACACACACTCAATCACTAACTCACACACACATGCACACACGCATCGACACACACACTCACGCATATGCACTCACACACCCACACACACCTACTCACATGCATACATTCACTCAAACACACACTCACTCACACACATACACACTCACACACTCACACTCAGACACACTCACACATGCACACTCACACACACTCATACAAACTCACACACTCACTCATATACACACACACTCACACAAGCACACACACTCACGCATACACTCACTCACACATATACACACTCACACACGCACAACACACTTACACACGCTCATGCACACACTCACCCTCAAAGACACACTCACATGCGCACACTCACACACACCCTCACTCACTCACACACACAGACACACACACTCACACACTCATACAACCTAACACACTCACTCACACACATGCACACACACACAGTCACACACTCAGACACACTCACACACACACCCTTACTCACTCACACACACATGCAAACACACACATGCACAGACACACACGCACAGACACACACACTCACGCACATGCACTCACACAACCACACACACATACTCACATGCACACATTCACTCACACGCACTCACACACACACACACTCACTCACACTCACACACACTCATACAAACTCATGCACTCACACATACACACACTCACTCACACAAGCACTCACATTCACACCTACACTCACTCACACATATACACACTCACACGCACACACACGCACACACTCAGACACACTCACACGCACACACACACCCTCACTCACTCACACACACACACACACGCAGACACACACACTCACACATATGCACTCACACACACATGCACTCACACACACTTACAAGCACACACTCACGCACACACTCACTCACACACTCATTGACTCACACTCACTCACACACATGCACGCACAGACTCACATTCACACTCAGACACACTCCCATGCACACACTCAAAACACACTCACTCACACACACACTCACTCACACTCACTGATACACACACTGTACATTCACTCATACACACTCACTCACACTCACTCACACACACATGCACAGACACACTCACTCACATACACTCACTCACACACACACACTCATGCACACTCACACACACACTCACACTCTCAGACACAGTCACACGCACACACACTCACACATATGCACACACAGACACACACGCACACACACAAACTCACACACATGCACGCACAGACACACACACTCACACTCACGCACTCACACAAACACTCACACACACCCACCTGCACACACTCACACACTCAGACACACTCACACACACACTCTCATGCACACACTCACACACACAGGCACAGACACACACATGCACAGACACACAACTCACACATACGCACGCACACATGCACTCACACACACTCACATGCACACTCACTCACACACTCATTGACTCACACTCACTCACACACATGCACGCACAGACTCACACATTCACACTCAGATACACTCCCTCGCACACACTCTCACACACTCACACACACACTCACTCACACACACACTCACACACACGCACGCACCAACACACACACACTCACTCACACACACACTCTCACACACACTCACTCACTCTCACACACATGCATAGACACACACATTCACACACACACTCTCACACGCATGCACTCACACATTCAGACACACTCACACACAGACACTCACACTTACACACTCAATCATTCACACACACACACTCAGACACATTCACATGCACACACTCTCAGACACACTCACACTCACACACTCAATCACTCACTCAACACACACAGACACACACACTCACACATAAACACTCTCACACACACACATGCACGCACAGACACACACTCACTCACTCACACTCATTCACATACACACTCACTCACACCCTCACACACACACTCACACGCACTCACACTCACACTGACACATTCACTCATACACACACACTCACTCACACACACAATCATTTACTCACACTCACTCACACACATGCACACACACATGCACAGACACACTCACTCACACCCTCACACACACACTCACACTCACACTGACACATTCACTCATACACACACACTTACTCACACACACAATCATTTACTCACACTCACACACACAGATGTGGAGAAACAGATTGGGAAACAGATTTTGGAAAGGTGCAGAAGCCACAGGGTCGTAGTCATGGGCGACTTCAACTTCCCAAATATTGATTGGAAGCTCTTTAGATCAAGTAGATTGGATGGGGCGGTGTTTGTGCAGTGTGTCCAGGAAGCTTTTCTAACGCAGTATGTAGATTGTCCAACCAGAGGGGAGGCCATATTGGATTTGGTACTCGGTAACGAACCGGGACAAGTGGTGGGCTTGTTAGTGGGTGAACATTTTGGTGATGGCGACCACAATTCTGTCACTTTCACCTTGGTTATGGAGAGGGATAGGTGCACACAACAAGGAAGTTTTTACAATTGGGGGAAGGGAAATTACGATGCTGTAAGACAGGATTTGAGGAGCATACGTTGGGAGCATAGGCTGTCAGGGAAGGATGTGGTGGAAATGTGGGACTTTTTCAAGGAGCAGATACGACGTGTCCTTGATATGTATGTACCGATCAGGCAGGAAAGAAATGGTCGTGTGAGGGAGCCTTGGTTGACGAGGGAGGTTGAATGTCTAGTAAAGAGGAAGAAGGAGGCTTACATAAGGTTGAGGAAACAAGGTTCAGACAGAGCAGTGGAGGGATACAGGATAGCCAGAAGGGACCTGAAGAAAGGGATTAGGAGAGCTAAGAGAGGGCATGAAAAATCCCTGGCGGATAGGATCAAGGATAACCCCAAGGCATTCTATGCGTATGTGAGAAACATGAGAATGACGAGAACGAGGGTAGGTCCGATCAAGGACAGTGGTGGGAGACTGTGTATTGAGTCGGAAGAGATAGGAGAGGTCTTGAACAAGTACTTCTCTTCAGTATTTACGAACGAGAGGGACCGTATTGTTGAAAAGGAGAGTGTGAAACGGACTGATAAGCTAGAAGAGATATCTGTTAGGAAGGAAGATGTGTTGGACATTTTGAACAACTTGAGGATAGACAAGTCCCCCGGGCCTGACGGGATATATCCTAGGATTATGTGGGAAGCAAGAGAGGAAATTGCAGTACCGTTGGCAATGATCTTCTCGTCTTCACTGGCAACTGGGGTGGTACCAGGGGACTGGAGAGTAGCGAATGTTGTGACCCTGTTCAAAAAAGGGAATAGTGATAACCCCGGGAATTACAGGCCAGTTAGTCTTACTTCTGTGGTAGGCAAAGTAATGGAAAGGGTACTGAGGGATAGGATTTACGAGTATCTGGAAAGACACTGCTTGATTAGGGACAGCCAGCACGGATTTGTGAAGGGTAGGTCTTGCCTTACAAGTCTTATTGAATTCTTCGAGGAGGTGACCAAGCATGTGGATGAGGGTAGAGCAGTGGATGTAGTGTACATGGATTTTAGTAAGGCATTTGATAAGGTTCCCCATGGTAGGCTTATGCGGAAAGTCAGGAGGCATGGGATAGAGGGAAATTTGGCCAATTGGATAGAAAACTGGCTAACCGGTCGAACTCAGAGAGTGGTGATAGATGGTAAATATTCAGCCTGGAGCCCAGTTACAAGTGGAGTTCCGCAGGGATCAGTTCTGGGTCCTCTGCTGTTTGTAATTTTTATTAATGACTTAGAGGAGGGAGTCGAAGGGTGGGTCAGTAAATTTGCAGATGATACAAAGATAGGTGGAGTTGTGGATAGTGAGGAGGGCTGTTGTCGGCTGCAGAGGGACTTAGATATGATGCAGAGCTGGGCTGAGGAGTGGCAGATGGAGTTCAACCCTGCCAAGTGTGAAGTTGTCCATTTTGGAAGAACAAATAAGAATGTGGAATACAGGGTTAATGGTAGGGTTCTTAGTCAGGTGGAGGAACAGAGGGATCTTGGGGTCTATGTACATAGATCTTTGAAGGTTGCCACTCAGGTGGATAGAGTTTGTAAGAGGCCTATGGAGTATTATCGTTCATTAGCAGAGGGATTGAATTCAAGAGTCGTGAGGTGATGTTGCAGCTGTACAGGACTTTGGTTAGGCCACAGTTGGAGTACTGTGTGCAGTTCTGGTCGCCTCACTTTAGGAAAGATGTGGAAGCTTTGGAGAGGGTGCAGAGAAGATTTACCAGGATGTTGCCTGGAATGGAGAGTAGGTCGTACGAGGATAGGTTGAGAGTTCTCGGCCTTTTCTCGTTGGAACGGCGAAGGATGAGGGGTGACTTGATAGAGGTTTATAAGATGATCAGAGGAATAGATAGAGTAGACAGTCAGAAACTTTTTCCCCGGGTACAACAGAGTGTTACAAGGGGACATAAATTTAAGGTGAAGGGTGGAAGGTATAGGGGAGATGTCAGGGGTGGGTTCTTCACCCAGAGAGTGGTGGGGGCATGGAATGCGCTGCCCGAGGGAGTGGTAGAGTCAGAATCATTGGCGACCTTTAAGCGGCATTTGGATAGGTACATGGATGGGTGCTTAATCTAGGATAGAAGTTCGGCACAACATCGTGGGCCGAAGGGCCTGTTCTGTGCTGTATTGTTCTATGTTCTAAACTCACACACTCACTCATACACACTCACCCACACTCACACACACACATATACACTCACTCACACACACCCTCACTCACTCACACACACACATGCACACATACACGCACAGACACACACACTCACACTCACACACACTCACAAGCACATACTCACATGCACACATGCACTCACTCTCACTCACTCACACGCACGCACAGACACACACACACATTCACACAGATATACTGTCTCACACGCACTCACACTCACACTCAATCACTCACTCACACACACACACACGCACAGACACACACAACTCACTCACACTCACACACTCACTCACACACACTCACTCACACACACACTCACATGCACACATTCACTCACACTCACTCACACGCACACTCACTCACACACTCACTCACACTCGCTCACACACACTCACTCTCACACAGACACACTCACACACACTCATACAAACTCACACACTCACACATACACACACTCACTCACACAAGCACACACACTCACACATACACTCACTCACACATATACACACTCACACACGCACACACACTCACGCACACGCTCACACTCAGACACACTCACACGCACACACTCACACACACCCTCACTCACTCACATACACATGCACAGACACACACACTCACACATATGCACTCACATACACATGCACTCACACACACTCACAAGCACACACTCACGCACACACTCACACACACACTCATTGACTCACACTCACTCACACAAATGCATACACATTCACACTCAGACACACTCCCATGCACACACTCTCACTAACGCACATTCACACACACACACTCACTGACTCACACACACTCACTCACACACATGCACGCATAGACTTGCACATTCACACTCAGGCACACTCCCACGCACACACTCTCACACACTCACACTCACTCATACACACACACACACACACACACACACACACAGTCACTCACGCACTCACACACACGCATGCACCAACACAAACAACCTCACTCACGCACGCACTCTCACACACACACCCACACACACTCACTCACTCTCACACACACACACATAGACACACACTCATGCACACAAACTCTCACACGCACGCACTCGACAATCAGACACACTCACACGCACACACTCACTTACACACTCAATCACTCACACATACACACTCACTCACACACACACACTCACACACACTGACATGTACACACTCACTCACACACACTCTCTGACACACTCACACTCACACACTCAATCACTCACTCACTCAACACACACAGACACACACACTCACACATAAACACTCTCACACACTCACACACACATGCACGCACAGACACACACACTCCCTCACACACACACACACACTCACCCACACACACACTCACACCCTCACTCACACTCACTCATACACACACTCACTCATACACACACACTGACACATTCACTCATACACTCACACTCACTCACACACATACACACACACATGCACAGACACACTCACTCACACACACGCTCATGCACACTCACACACACACTTACACTCTCAGACACACACATGCACACACACACACACTCACACAAACACACTCACTCACTCAGTCACTCTCACACACAGACACACACACGCACACACAGACACACACTCACGCACTCACATGCACACACACTCACTCGCACACACTCACACATACACACTCTCATGCACACACTCACACACACAGACACACACATGCACAGACACGCACAAACTCACACATACGCACTCACACATGCACACACCCTCACTCACACGCACTCTCACACACACACACCCACACACACTCACTCACTCTCACACACACATGCATAGACACACACACTCATGCACACAAACTCTCACACACATGCACTCACACATTCAGACACACTCACACGCACACACTCACTTACACACTCAATCACTCACCCACACACACACTCACACACACTGACATGTACACACTCACACACACACGCAGACACACTCCCACGCACTCACTCTCAGACACACTCACACTCACACACTCAATCACTCACTCACTCAACACACACAGACACACACACTCACACATAAACACTCTCACACACTCACACACACACATGCACGCACAGACACACACACTCACTCACTCACACACTCACCCACACAATCACTCACACCCTCACACACACACACTCACTCACTCACACACTCACTCACACATACTCACACTCACTCATACGCACACTCACTCATACACACACACTGACACATTCACTCATACACTCACACTCACTCACACACATACACACACACATGCACAGACACACACACTCACGCACACAAACTCTCACACACATGCACTCACACATTCAGACACACTTACACACACACACTCACTTACACACTCAATCACTCACCCACACACACACTCACACACACTGACATGTACACACTCACACACACACGCAGACACACTCTCACGCACACATTCTCAGACACACTCACACACTCAATCACTCACTCACTCAACACACACAGACACACACACACACATAAACACTCTCACACACTCACACACACATGCACGCACAGACACACACACTCACTCACTCACACACTCACCCACACCCTCACTCACACCCTCACACACACACACTCACTCACTCACACACTCACTCACACATACTCACACTCACTCATACACACACACTGACACATTCACTCATACACTCACACTCACTCACACACATACACACACACATGCACAGACACACTCACTCACACTCACTCACACACACACTCATGCACACTCACACACACTCACACTCTCAGACACACTCACATGCACACACACACACTCACACAAACACACTCACTCACTCAGTCACTCTCACACACATATGCACACACAGACACATACACGCACACAAACTCACACACACGCACACACAGACACACACACTCACACACTCACACACTCACTCACACTCACACACTCACGCACTCACATGCACACACACTCAATCACATACACACTCACACCCACCCACATGCACACACTCACAAACTCAGACACACTCACACACACACACACTCTCATGCACACACTCACACACACAGGCAGAGACACACACATGCACAGACATGCACACACACACATACACACTCACACATGCACGCACACACACTCACTCACACAATCAATCACACACACTCACTCACACAAACATACACTCACTCACTTAATCTCTCACTCACAGATAAACACACTCACTCACACACACAAGCTCACTCACACACACTCACTCACTCACTCACACACATGCACGCATAGACTCACACATTCACACTCAGACACACTCCCACGCACACACTCTCACACACTCACACACACACTCACCCACACACCCTCACACACACACACTCACTCACTCACACACTCACTCACACTTACTCACACTCACTCATAAACACACTCACTCATACACACACACTGACACATTCACTCATACACTCACACTCACTCACATACATGCACACACACATGCACAGACACACTCACTCACACTCACTCACACACACACTCATGCACACACACACACTCACACTCTCAGACACACTCACATGCACACACACACACTCACACAAACTCACTCACTCTCACACACATATGCACACACAGACACACACACGCACACACACAAACTCACACACACGCATGCACAGACACACACACTAACACTCACACACTCACTCACACTCACACACTCACTCACTCACCTGCACACACACTCACTCACACACTCAGACACACTCACACACACAGGCACAGACACACACATGCACAGACACGCACACACTCACACATACGCACTCACACATGCACTCACACACACTCACTCACACGCACAGACACACACACTCACTCATGCACACTCACTCACAGTCACTCACACACACTCACTCACAAACTCACTCACACTCACTCACACAATCAATCACACACACTCACTCACACAAACATACACTCACTCACTTAATCTCTCACACACACAGACACACACACTCACTCACACACACACGCTCACTCACACACGCTCACTCACTCACACACATGCACGGATAGACTCACACATTCACACTCAGACACACTCCCACGCACACACTCTCACACACTCACACACACACTCACTCACACACACTCACACACACTGACATGTACACAATCACTCACACACACATGCAGACACACTCCCACGCACACACTCTCAGACACACTCACACTCACACACTCAATCATTCACTCACTCAACACACACAGACACACACACTCACACATAAACACTCTCTCACACTCACACACACACATGCACACACACACACACTCACACAAACACACTCACTCACTCAGTCACTCTCACACACATATGCACACACAGACACACACAGACTCACACACACAAACTCACACACACGCACGCACAGACACACACACTCACTCACACACTCACGCACTCACACGCACACACACTCACTCACACACACACTCACACACACCCACATGCACACAATCACACACTTGGACACACTCACACACACACACACACTCTCATGCACACACTCACTCACACCCTCACACACACACACACTCACTCACTCACACACTCACTCACACATACTCACACTCACTCATACACACACACTGACACATTCACTCATACACTCACACTCACTCACACACATACGCAGACACACTCACTCACACTCACTCACACACACACTCATGCACACTCACACACACTCACACTCTCAGACACACTCACATGCACACACACACACTCACACAAACACACTCACTCACTCAGTCACTCTCACACACATATGCACACACAGACACATACACGCACACAAACTCACACACACTCACACACTCACACTCACACACTCACTCACACTCACACACTCACGCACTCACATGCACACACACTCAATCACATACACACTCACACACACCCACATGCACACACTCACAAACTCAGACACACTCACACACACACACTCTCATGCACACACTCACACACACAGGCAGAGACACACACATGCACAGACATGCACACACACACATACACACTCACACATGCACGCACACACACTCACTCACACAATCAATCACACACACTCACTCACACAAACATACACTCACTCACTTAATCTCTCACACACAGATAAACACACTCACTCACACACACAAGCTCACTCACACACACTCACTCACTCACACACATGCATGCATAGACTCACACATTCACACTCAGACACATTCCCACGCACACACTCACACACACACTCACCCACACACATTTACACACACACTCACACACACACTCACTCACTCACACACTCACTCACACTTACTCACACTCACTCATACACACACTCACTCATACACACACACTGACACATTCACTCATACACTCACACTCACTCACATACATGCACACACACATGCACAGACACACTCACTCACACTCACTCACACACACACTCATGCACACATACACACTCACACTCTCAGACACACTCACATGCACACACACTCACACAAACTCACTCACTCACTCTCACACACATATGCACACACAGACACACACACGCACACACACAAACTCACACACACGCATGCACAGACACACACACTAACACTCACACACTCACTCACACTCACACACTCACACACTCACATGCACACACACTCACTCACACACTCAGACACACTCACACACACAGGCACAGACACACATATGCACAGACACGCACACACTCACACATACGCACTCACACATGCACTCACACACACTCACTCACACAATCAATCACACACACTCACTCACACAAACATACACTCACTCACTTAATCTCTCACACACACAGACACACACACTCACTCACACACACACGCTCACTCACACACACTCACTCACTCACACACATGCACGCATAGACTCACACATTCACACTCAGACACACTCCCACGCACACACTCTCACACACTCACACACACACTCACTCACACACACTCACACACACTGACATGTACACAATCACTCACACACACATGCAGACACACTCCCACGCACACACTCTCAGACACACTCACACTCACACACTCAATCACTCACTCACTCAACACACACAGACACACACACTCACACATAAACACTCTCACACACTCACACACACACATACACACACACACACACTCACACAAACACACTCACTCAGTCACTCTCACACACATATGCACACACAGACACACACAGACACACACACACGCACGCACAGACACACACACTCACTCACACACTCACGCACTCACACGCACACACACTCACTCACACACACACTCACACACACCCACATGCACACAATTACACACTCGGACACACTCACACACACACACACTCTCATGCACACACTCACCCACACACACACACACACTCACTCACTCACACACTCACTCACACTTTCTCACACTCACTCATACACACACTCATTCATACACACACTGACACATTCACTCATACACTCACACTCACTCACACACACACACACTCACACTCTCAGACACACTCACATGCACACACACACAAACACACTCACTCACTCAGTCACTCTCACACACATATGCACACACAGACACACACACGCACACACACAACTCACACACACGCACACACAGACACACACTCACGCACTCACACACACACTCACACACACCCACATGCACACACTCACACACTCAGACACACTCACACACACACACACTCTCATGCACACACTCACACACACAGGCACAGACACACACATGCACAGACATGCACACACTCACACACACTCACTCACACGCACGCACAGACACACACTCACCCACGCACAGACACACACTCACCCATGCACACACACTCACAGTCACTCACACACACTCACTCACTCACAAACTCACTCACACACACTCACTCACACACACATGCACGCATAGACTCACACATTCACACTCAGACACACTCCCACGCACACACTCTCACACACTCACACACACACTCACTCATACACACACTCACACACACACACAGTCACTCACGCACTCACACACACGCATGCACCAACACACACACCCTCACTCACACACGCACTCTCAACCACACACACCCACACAAACTCACTCACTCTCACACACACGCATAGACACACACACTCACACACACAAACTCTCACACGCATGCACTCACACATTCAGACACACTCACACGCACACACTCACTTACACACTCAATCACTCACCCACACACAATCACTCACACACACACACTCACACACACTGACATGTACACAATCACTCACACACACACGCAGACACACTCCCACGCACACACTCTCAGACACACTCACACTCACACGCTCAATCACTCACTCACTCAACACACACAGACACACACACTCACACATAAACACTCTCACACACTCACACACACATGCACGCACAGACACACACACTCACTCACTCACACACACACTCACCCACACACTCACTCACACCCTCACACACACACACTCACTCACACACTCACTCACACTTTCTCACACTCACTCATACACACACTCACTCATACACACACACTGACACATTCACTCATACACTCACACTCACACACACATACACACACACATGCACAGACACACTCACTCACACTCACTCACACACACTCACTCACACACACACTCATGCACACTCACACTCTCAGACACACTCACATGCACACACACACTCACACAAACACACTCACTCACTCAGTCACTCTCACACACATATGCACACACAGACACACACACGCACACACACAAACTCACACACACGCACGCACAGACACACACACTCACGCTCACACACTCACTCACACACTCACACACTCACATGCACACACACTCACTCACACACACACTCACACACACCCACATGCACACACTCACACACTCAGACACACTCACACACACACACTCTCATGCACACACTCACACACACAGGCAGAGACACACACATGCACTCACACACATTCACTCACACAATCAATCACACACACTCACTCACACAAACATACACTCACTCACTTAATCTCTCACACACAGATAAACACACTCACTCACACACACAAGCTCACTCACACACACTCACTCACTCACTCACACACATGCATGCATAGACTCACACACTCACAAACTCAGACACACTCACACACACACACTCTCATGCACACACTCACACACACAGGCAGAGACACACACATGCACAGACATGCACACACACACATACACACTCACACATGCACGCACACACACTCACTCACACAATCAATCACACACACTCACTCACACAAACATACACTCACTCACTTAATCTCTCACACACAGATAAACACACTCACTCACACACACAAGCTCACTCACACACACTCACTCACTCACACACATGCACGCATAGACTCACACATTCACACTCAGACACATTCCCACGCACACACTCACACACACACTCACCCACACACATTTACACACACACTCACACACACACTCACTCACTCACACACTCACTCACACTTACTCACACTCACTCATACACACACACTGACACATTCACTCATACACTCACACTCACACTCACTCATACACATGCACACACACATGCACAGACACACTCACTCACACTCACTCACACACACACTCATGCACACTCACACACACTCACACTCTCAGACACACTCACATGCACATACATACACACTCACACAAACACACTCACTCACTCAGTCACTCTCACACACATATGCACACACAGACACACACACGCACACACACAAACTCACACACACGTATGCACGCACAGACACACACACACTCACACTCACACAGCAACGCACTCACCACACACACTCACTCACACACACACTCACACACTCAGACACACTCACACACACAGGCACAGACACACACACTCACTCATGCACACTCACTCACAGTCACTCACACACACTCACTCACAAACTCACTCGCTCACACAATCAATCACACACACTCACTCACACAAACATACACTCACTCACTTAATCTCTCACACACACAGACATACACACTCACTCACACACACACGCTCACTCACACACACTCACTCACACACATGCACGCATAGACTCACACATTCACACTCAGACACACTCCCACGCACACACTCTCACACGCTCACACACACACTCACTCATACACACACTCACACACACACACACAGTCACTCACTCACTCACACACTCACTCACACTTTCTCACACTCACTCATACACACACTCATTCATACACACACTGACACATTCACTCATACACTCACACTCACTCACACACACACACACACACTCTCAGACACACTCACATGCACACACACACACTCACACAAACACACTCACTCACTCACTCAGTCACTCTCACACACATATGCACACACAGACACACACACGCACACACACAACTCACACACACGCACACACAGACACACACTCACGCACTCACACACACACTCACACACACCCACATGCACACACTCACACACTCAGACACACTCACACACACACACACTCTCATGCACACACTCACACACACAGGCACAGACACACACATGCACAGACATGCACACACTCACACATACGCACTCACACATGCACGCACACACACTCACTCACACGCACGCACAGACACACACTCACCCATGCACACACACTCACAGTCACTCACACACACTCACTCACTCACAAACTCACTCACACACACTCACTCACACACACATGCACGCATAGACTCACACATTCACACTCAGACACACTCCCACGCACACACTCTCACACACTCACACACACACTCACTCATACACACACTCACACACACACACAGTCACTCACGCACTCACACACACGCATGCACCAACACACACACCCTCACTCACACACGCACTCTCAACCACACACACCCACACAAACTCACTCACTCTCACACACACGCATAGACACACACACTCACACACACAAACTCTCACACGCATGCACTCACACATTCAGACACACTCACACGCACACACTCACTTACACACTCAATCACTCACCCACACACAATCACTCACACACACACACTCACACACACTGACATGTACACAATCACTCACACACACACGCAGACACACTCCCACGCACACACTCTCAGACACACTCACACTCACACGCTCAATCACTCACTCACTCAACACACACAGACACACACACTCACACATAAACACTCTCACACACTCACACACACATGCACGCACAGACACACACACTCACTCACTCACACACACACTCACCCACACACTCACTCACACCCTCACACACACACACTCACTCACACACTCACTCACACTTTCTCACACTCACTCATACACACACTCACTCATACACACACACTGACACATTCACTCATACACTCACACTCACACACACATACACACACACATGCACAGACACACTCACTCACACTCACTCACACTCACTCACACACACACTCATGCACACTCACACTCTCAGACACACTCACATGCACACACACACTCACACAAACACACTCACTCACTCAGTCACTCTCACACACATATGCACACACAGACACACACACGCACACACACAAACTCACACACACGCACGCACAGACACACACACTCACGCTCACACACTCAATCACACACTCACATACTCACATGCACACACACTCACTCACACACACACTCACACACACCCACATGCACACACTCACACACTCAGACACACTCACACACACACACTCTCATGCACACACTCACACACACAGGCAGAGACACACACATGCACTCACACACATTCACTCACACAATCAATCACACACACTCACTCACACAAACATACACTCACTCACTTAATCTCTCACACACAGATAAACACACTCACTCACACACACAAGCTCACTCACACACACTCACTCACTCACTCACACACATGCATGCATAGACTCACACACTCACAAACTCAGACACACTCACACACACACACTCTCATGCACACACTCACACACACAGGCAGAGACACACACATGCACAGACATGCACACACACACATACACACTCACACATGCACGCACACACACTCACTCACACAATCAATCACACACACTCACTCACACAAACATACACTCACTCACTTAATCTCTCACACACAGATAAACACACTCACTCACACACACAAGCTCACTCACACACACTCACTCACTCACACACATGCATGCATAGACTCACACATTCACACTCAGACACATTCCCACGCACACACTCACACACACACTCACCCACACACATTTACACACACACTCACACACACACACTCACTCACTCACACACTCACTCACACTTACTCACACTCACTCATACACACACTCACTCATACACACACACTGACACATTCACTCATACACTCACACTCACACTCACTCATACACATGCACACACACATGCACAGACACACTCACTCACACTCACTCACACACACACTCATGCACACTCACACACACTCACACTCTCAGACACACTCACATGCACATACATACACACTCTCACAAACACACTCACTCACTCACTCAGTCACTCTCACACACATATGCACACACAGACACACACACGCACACACACAAACTCACACACACGTATGCACGCACAGACACACACACACTCACACTCACACAGCAACGCACTCACCACACACACTCACTCACACACACACTCACACACTCAGACACACTCACACACACAGGCACAGACACACACACTCACTCATGCACACTCACTCACAGTCACTCACACACACTCACTCACAAACTCACTCGCTCACACAATCAATCACACACACTCACTCACACAAACATACACTCACTCACTTAATCTCTCACACACACAGACATACACACTCACTCACACACACACGCTCACTCACACACACTCACTCACACACATGCACGCATAGACTCACACATTCACACTCAGACACACTCCCACGCACACACTCTCACACGCTCACACACACACTCACTCATACACACACTCACACACACACACACAGTCACTCACGCACTCACACACACGCACGCACTGACACACACACCCTCACTCACACACGCACTCTCACACACACACCCACACACACTCACTCACTCTCACACACACACGCATAGACACACACACTCACGCACACAAACTCTCACATGCACGCACTCACACATTCAGACACACTCACATGCACACACTCAATCACTCACACACACACTCACTCACACACACTCACACACACTGACATGTACACACTCACTCACACACACACTCAGACACACTCCCACGCACACTCTCAGACACACTCACACTCACACACTCAATCACTCACTCACTCACTCAACACACACAGACACACACACTCACACATAAACACTCTCACACACTCACACTCACATGCACACACACACACTTACACAAACACACTCACTCACTCAGTCACTCTCACACACATATGCACACACAGACACACACACTCACTCACACCCTCACACACACACTCACTCACTCGCACACTCACTCACACTTACTCACACTCACTCATACACACACTCACTCATACACACACACTGACACATTCACTCATACACTCACACTCACTCACACACATGCACACACACATGCACAGACACACTCACTCACACTCACTCACACACACACTCATGCACACTCACACACGCACTCACACTCTCAGACACACTCACATGCACACACACACACTCACACAAACACACTCACTCACTCACTCAGTCACTCTCACACACACGTGCACGCACAGACACACACACTCATACACTCGCACATATGCACTCACACGCATGCATTCACTCATACTCACTCACTCACACACACTCACTTACACACACACTCACACTCACACACTTACGCACTCACATGCACACACACTCACTCACACACACACTCACACAGACCCACATGCACACACACACACACTCTCACGCACACACTCACACACACAGGCAGAGACACACACATGCACAGACACGCACACACTCACACACATGCACAGACACACACAAGCACAGACATGCACACACTCACACACACTCACTCACACGCACGCACAGCCACACACACTCACGCACACAAATTCTCACACGCACACACTCACACATTCAGACACACTCACACACACACACTCACTTACACACTCAATCACTCACACACACACTTACGCACTCACATGCACACACACTCACTCACACACACACTCACACAGACCCACATGCACACACACACACACACACACACTCTCATGCACACACTCACACACACAGGCAGAGACACACACATGCACAGACACGCACACACTCACACACACATGCACAGACACACACAAGCACAGACATGCACACACTCACACACACTCACACGCACGCACAGCCACACACACACACGCACACAAATTCTCACACGCACATCCACACACACTCACTCACTCTCACACACACGCATAGACACACACACTCACGCACACAAATTCTCACACGCACACACTCACACATTCAGACACACTCACACGCACACTCACTCATACACTCACTCACACACCCACTCACTTACACACTCACCTGCACACACTCACACACACACTCACCCGTACACACGCACACACTCACACACACACTCAATCACTCAGTCACACACGCGCACACGCAGACACACACACTCATACACTCGCACATATGCACTCACGCACGCATTCACTCATACTCACTCACACACTCACTCACTCATACACACACTCACACACACACTCATACAAACTCACACACTGACTCATACACACTCACTCACACAAGCGCACATACTCACACTCTCACACTCACACACACTCACACACACTTACATGCACATGCTCACACTCAGACACACTCACACATGCACACTCACACACACCCTCACTCACTCACACACACACACGCACAGAGACACATGCACAGACACACACATACTCACACATATGCACTCACACACATACACACTCACACACACTCACAAGCACACACTCACTGACTCACACTCACTCACTCATACACACGCATGCACAGACACACACACTCACACTCAGACACACTCCCATGCACACACCCACACACACTCATACACGCACACTCACTCACACACACGCACACACACGCACAGACACACACACACGCACACACACAAACTGTCACACGCACGCACTCACACATTCAGATACACTCACACGCACGCACTCACACTTACACACTCAATCACTCACACACACACTCACTCACTCACACCTACACTCCCACACACTGACATGCACACACTCACTCACACACACTCTCAGACACATTCACATGCACACACACTTAGACACACTCACACTTACACACTCAATCACTCACTCACTCTCACACACTCTCACTCAACACACAGATACACACACTCACTCACACCCTCACACACACACACTCACTCACACACACTCACTCACTCACACACCCACTGATACACACACATCCACACACACTCACACACGCTTCCACACACACTCACTCACACACTCACTCACACACACTCACGCTCACACGCTCACTCACACTCACTCATACACACACTCACCCATACTCACACACACTGACACATGCAGTCATACACACACACTCTCACTCACATACACACACACTCAATCACTCACTCACACACATGCACACACAGACACACACACTCACACTCACTCAGACACACTCATTCACACACATACACACTCACCTACATACACACACTCACACTCAGACGCACTCACACACACACATACAAACACACACTCACTCATACACACACATATGCACTCACACACACACACTCACACACACGCATTCACTCATACACACTCACCCACTCATACACACACTCACACACATACACACTCACACACACTCTCACTCACTCACACACACTCCCATGCACACACTCAGACACACTCACACGCACACCCTCACTCACTCACACACACACACATGCACACATACACGCACAGACACACAGACACACTCACACACACTCACAATCGCATACTCACATGCACACACGCACTCACTCACTCTCACTCACTCACACGCATGCACAGACACACACATTCACACTCGGATACACTGTCTCGCACGCACTCACACTCACTCACACACTCACTCACACATATTCACACACACATAACTCACTCACTCACACACACAATCACACGCACGCACACACTCACACACACAGACTCACCCGTACACACTCACACACTCAGACACACTCACATGCACACATGCACACACTCACACACACATACACGCACACACGCACAGACACACACACTCACTCACACATATGCACTCACACACACCCACACACACACTCACACGCACATATTCACTCACACACACACTCACACTCACTCACACACACTTACTCTCACATACACAATCACACATAACACACTGACTCACACAAGCACACACACTCACACACACACTCACACACATACACTCACACACATACACTCACCTGTACCCACTCACACACTCAGACACACTCACATGCACACACTCACACACACACACTCAATCACTCACTAACTCACACACACATGCATACACGCATCGACACACACACTCACGCATATGCACTCACACACCCACACACACATACTCACATGCACACATTCACTCAAACTCACTCACACACACACTCACTCACACACTCACACGCACACACACACACTCAGATACACTCACACATGCACTCTCATACACACTCACTCACACTCACACACACACACTCACTCACACACATACACACTGACTCACACACACTCTCACTCACTCACTCACACACACTCCCAAGCACACACTCAGACACACTCACACGCACACACTCACACACACCCTCACTCACTCACACACACATGCACACATACACCCACACACACATACTCACATGCACACATTCGCACACACTCACTCACACACACACTCACTCACTCACACACTCACTCACACTCACACAAACTCACACACTCACTCATACACACACACACTCACACAAGCACACACTCTCACACCTACACTCACTCACACATATACACACTCACACACGCACAACACACTCACACACTCACACACTCACACACACACTCACTGACTCACACACATGCACGCACAGACTCACACATTCACAGTCAGACACACTCCCACGCACACAGACTCACACACACGCATGCACCGACACACACACTCACTCACACACGCACTCTCACACACACAGCCACACACACTCACTCACTCTCACACACACACGCATAGACACACACACACTCACACACACAAACTCTCACACGCATGCACTCACACATCCAGACACACTCACACGCACACACTCACACTTACACACTCAATCACTTACACACACTCACTCACACACACTGACATGCACACACTCACTCACACATACTTAGACACATTCACATGCACACACAATCAGACACACTCACACTTACACACTCAATCACTCACTCACTCAACACACACAGACACACACTCACACACACACATAAACACTCACACACTTACACACACATGCACGGACAGACACACACACTCACTCACTCACACTCACTCACACACACTCACTCACTCATACACACACACATACACACACATCCACACACTCACACACACATCCACACACACTCACTCACACACACACACTCACACATACACACACACTGTCACATTCACTCATACACACACTCACTCACACACTCACTCACATGCACGCGCTCACATTCAGACACACTCACACATGCACACTCACACACACACACACGCACAGAGACACATGCACAGACACACACACACATTTGCACTCACACACACATGCACTCACACACACTCACAAGCACACACTCACTGACTCACACTCACTCACTTACACACACGCATGCACAGACACACACACTCACACTCAGTCACACTCCATGCACACAATCACACACATTTATACACACATACTCACTTACACACACACTCACACATGCACAGACACACGCACTCACTCACACTCACTCACACACACACTCACTCACACACACTCACACACACGCATAGACACACACATTCACACACACACACTCACATGCATGCACTCACACACTCAGACACATTCACACACACACTCACACACACGCACGCACAGACACACACACACTCACTCACACACACGCATAGACACACACATTCACACACACTCACATGCATGCACTCACACACTCAGACACATTCACACACACACTCACACACACTCAATCAGTCACTCACACACTCAAACACACACACACTCACTCACATACTCAGACACATTCACATGCACACACACACTCAGACACACTCACACTTACACACTCAATCACTCACTCACACACACACATACTCACTCAACACACACAGACACACACACTCACACATAAACACTCCCACATACTCACATGCACACACACACACATTTACTCACACTCACTCACACACATGCACACACAGACATAAACACTCACTCACTCACACTCACGCACACATTCACTCACTCACTCACGCACACACACCCACACACTCTCACACACACACTCACTCACACACACTCACACTCACTCATACACACACACTCATACATACACATACTCACACATACACACACATACACACACTCACTCACACACACTAACATACACACTCAATCACTCACTCACTCACTCACACTCACACTCAGACATGCAGACACACACACTCACTCACTCACACACACACTCACACCCACCCACACACACACACTCAGATGCACTCACACACTCTCACGCACTCACTCACACATGCAGGCACAGACACACACGCACAGACACACACACTCACACATACGCACTCACACACGCACACTCACATGCACACACTCATGCACACTCACTCACACACACGCACACACAGATACACACACTCACTCACAGTCACTCACTCACACACACACACACTCACTCACTCACACAATCACTCACACACACACTCACACAAACATATTTTCACTCCCTTAATCACTCACACACACAGACACACACTCACTCACATTCACACACACACACTCACTCAATCACTCACACTCACACAAGCACACACTCACTCACACACATACTCACACACATACACACTCACATACTCACTCACTGACACACGCACACACTCACTCACACACACACATACACACTCACTCACTCACGTGCACATGCACATCCTCACTCACACACACTCACACCCACACACTTACACACTCAGACACACTCACACACTCACACACACACTCACTCACACACACATGCACAGACACACACGCACAGACACACACGCTCACACATCCGCACTCACACTCACACGCACTCACACACTCACAAGCACACACTCACACACACGCACACACTCACTCACACACACGCAAGCACAGACTCACACACTCATTCACACTCAGATACACTGTCCCGCACACACTCACACACAATCACTCACTCACTCACACACACACATTCACTCACTCACACACACACTCTCTCACTCACATACTCACTCACAAACACTCACTCACATTCACAAACACACTCATACAAACTTACACACTCACTCATCCACATACTCACTTACACAAGTAACACACACACACTCACTCACACATATACACACACACACTCACACTCAGACACACACACACACTCACACACACACATACAAACTCACACACTCACTCATACATACTCACTCACACTCACACACACACTCACTCACACACATACACACTCACTCACACACACTCTCATTCACTCACTCACACACACTCCCATGCACACACTCAGACACACTCACATGCACACCCTCACTCACTCACACACACACACATGCACACATACACGCACAGACACACTCACACTCACACACACTTGCAAGCACATACTCACATGCACACACGCACTCACTCACTCTCACTCACTCACACGCATGCACAGACACACACACATTCACACTCAGATACGCTGTCCTGCACGCACTCACACTCGCACTCACTCACCCACACAAACGCACGCACAGACACACACAACTCACTCACACTCACACACTCACTCACACACACTCACATGCATGCACACACTCACACGCACACACACTCACCTGTACACACTCACACACTCAGACATACTCACATTCACACACACCCACACACACATACATGCACACACGCACAGAAACACACACTCACTCGCACATATGGACTCACAAACACCCATACACACACACTCACACGCACAAATTCACTCACAATCACTCACACACACGCTCACTCACACACTCACTCACACTCACTCACACACACTCAGTCTCACATACACACTCACACATACACACACTCACTCACACAAGCACACACACTCACACACACACTCACACACATACACTCACACACATACACTCACCTGTACCCACTCACACACTCAGACACACACATGCACACACTCACTCATATACACTCACCCATACACACACACTCACACACACTCACTCACACACATACACACTCAATCACACACTCTCACTCACTCACACACACTCCCATGCACACACTCACACACACCCTCACTCACTCACACACACATGCACACATACACCCACACACACATACTCACATTCACTCGCACTCACTCACACACACACTCACTCACACACACACTCACACTCACTCACACACACTCACTCTCACACAGACACACTCACACACACATTCATACTAACTCACACACTCACTCATACACACACACTCACTCATACACAAACACTCACACATACACTCACTCACACACTCACACACACACTCACACTCAGACACACTCACACGCGCACACTCACTCACACACTCACTCACACACATACACACGCAGACACACACACTCACACATATGCACTCACACACACATGCACACAGTCACGCACACACTCACACACACACTAATTGACTCACACTCACTCACTCACACACATGCACGCACAGACACACACATTCACACTCAGACACACTCCCACACACACACTCTCACACACTCACACACACACTCACTCACACACTCACTCACACACACACTCACTGACACACACTCACTCACTCACACACATGCACACACAGACTCACAAATTCACACTCAGACACACTCCCACGCACAGTCTCTCACACACTCACACACACACTCACTCACACACTCACACACACACGCACATGCACACTCACACACACACACACACACACTCACTCACTCTCACACACACGCATAGACACACACACTCACTGCGGCATGGTGGCACAGTGGTTAGCACTGCTGCCTCACAGCGCCAGAGACCCGGGTTCAATTCCCGCCTCAGGCGACTGACTGTGTGGAGTTTGCACGTTCTCCCCGTGTCTGCGTGGGTTTCCTCCGGGTGCTCCGGTTTCCTCCCACACTCCAAAGATGTGCAGGTCAGGTGAATTGGCCATGCTAAGTTGCCCGTAGTGTTAGGTAAGGGGTAAATGTAGAAGAATGGGTATGGGTGGGTTGCGCTTCAGTGGGTCGGTGTGGACTTGTTGAGCTGAAGGGCCTGTTTCCACACTGTAGGGAATCTAATCTAATCTAATAACAAACTCTCACACGCACACACTCACACTTACACACTCAATCACTCACTCACTCTCACACACACTCACTCAACACACACAGACACACACACAATCACACATAAACACTCAGACACACATACACATGCACGCACACACACACTCACTCTCTCACACACAGACACACACACTCACCCACACACACTCACATACACACTCACTCACACCCTCACACACACACACTCACTCACACACTCACTCATACACACACAGATCCATGCACACTCACTCACACACACACTCACTCACTCATACACACACACTGACACATTCACTCATACACACACACTCACTCACACACATGCACACACACACGCACAGACACACACACACACACACGCACACGGACACTCACACACACACTCACACTCTCAGACACACTCACACTCAAACACTCATGCACTCACACGTACACACACTCACTCACACACACACACACACACACTCACACACTCAGACACACTCTCACACACACACTCTCATGCACACACTCACACACAGGCACAGACACACATGCACAGACACACTCACACATACGCACTCACACACGCACTCACTCGCACACTCACTCACAGTCACTCACACACGCATGCACAGACACACTCACTCACACACACACACACTGTCACTCTCAGATACACTCACACGCACAGACACACACACTCACACTCAGACACTCACTCGCACTCACACTCACGCACTCACACGTACACACACTTACTCACACACACTTACTCACACACACACTCACACATGCCCACACTCACACACTCAGACACACTCTCACACACACACTCTCATGCACACACTCACAAACAGGCACACACACACAGGCACAGACACACACATGCACTGATACACACACACTCACACATACACACTCACACACACACTCACACACACTCACACACACTCACACGCACACACTCACATGCACTCACTCACACACGCACGCACAGACACACACACTCACACGCACACACTCACACACTCAGACACACACACACACACACTCACTCAGACACATTCACATGCACACACACACTCAGACACACTCACACTTACACACTCAATCACACACACACAAACACTCACACACACTTACATGCGCACACACACACTTACTCACACTCACTCACACACATGCACGCACAGACATTAACACTCACTCACTCACACTCACGCACACATTCGCTCTCACACTCTCACACACACTCACACACTCACTCACACACACTCACTCACACACTCATACACACACCCACACACACACACTCACACACACGCTCACTCACACACACTCACTCACACTCACTCACTCACACAATCATTCACACACACACTCACACAAACATACATTCACTCCCTTAATCACTCACACACACAGACACACACTCACTCACATTCGCATACACACTCACATTCATACACACACTCACTCAATCACTCACACTCACACACACTCACTTACACACACACTCACACAAGCACACACTCACTCACACACATACTCACACACATACACACTCACATACTCACTCACTGACACACGCGCACACTCACTCACACACACATACACACTCACTCACTCACGTGCACATGCACACCCTCACTCACACACACTCACACCCACACACTTACACACTCAGACACACTCACACGCACACATTCACACACACCCTCACTCACTCAAACACACACATGCACAGACACACACGCACAGACACACACGCTCACACATCCGCACTCACACACTCACACGCACTCACACACTCACAAGCACACACACACACACGCACACACTCACTCACACTCACTCACACACACTCCCATGCACACACTCAGACACACTCACATGCACACTCTCACTCACTCACACACACACACATGCACACATACACGCACACACTCACACTCACTTGCAAGCACATACTCACATGCACACACGCACTCACTCACTCTCACTCACTCACACGCATGCACAGACACACACACATTCACACTCAGATACACTGTCCTGCACGCACTCATACTCGCACTCATTCACTCACTCACACAAACACATGCACAGACACACACAACTCACTAAACCTCACACACTCACTCACACACACTCGCATGCATGCACACACTCACACGCACACACACTCACCCGTACACCCTCACACACTCAGACACACTCACATGCACACACTCACACACACATACATGCACACACGCACAGACACACACACTCACTCACACATATGGACTCACAAACACCCACACACACACTCACACGCACAAATTCACTCACACTCACTCACACACACGCTCACTCACACACTCACTCACACTCACTCACACACATACTCACACATGCACACTGACATACTCACTCACTGACACACACGCACACTCACTCACACACACACATACACACTCACTCACTCACGTGCACATGCACACCCTCACTCACACACACTCACACCCACACACTTACACACTCACACGCACACACTCACACACACCCTCACTCACTCACACACACACATGCACAGACACACACGCGCAGACACACACGCTCACACATCTGCACTCACACACTCACACGCACTCACACACTCACAAGCACACACTCACACACATGCACACACTCACTCACACACACGCAAGCACAGACTCACACACTCATTCACACTCAGATACACTGTCCCGCACACACTCACACACACACATACAAATTCACACACTCACTCATACATACTCACACACACTCACACACACATACACACTCACTCACACACACTCCCATGCACACGCTCAGACACACTCACATGCACACTCTCAGTCACTCACACACACACATACAAACTCACACACTCACTCATACACACTCACACACACACACACACACATACACACTCACTCACACACACTCCCATGCACACACTCAGACACACTCACATGCACACTCTCAGTCACTCACACACACACACATGCACACATACACGCACAGACACACTCACACTCACTTGCAAGCACATACTCACATGCACACATGCACTCACTCACTCTCACTCACTCACACACATGCACAGACACACACACAGTCACACTCAGATACACTGTCCTGCACGCACTCACACTCACACTTAATCACTCACTCACACAAACACACGCATTAACAAACACAACTCACTCACACACTCACTCACACACACTCACATGCATGCACACACTCACGCACACACACTCACCCGTACACACTCACACACTCAGACACACTCACATGCACACACTCACACACCCATACATGCACACACTCACACACACACTCACTCACACACACTCACTCACACACTCATACACACACCCACACACACACACTCACACACACGCTCACTCACACACACTCACTCACACTCACTCACTCACACAATCATTCACACACACACTCACACAAACATACATTCACTCCCTTAATCACTCACACACACAGACACACACTCACTCACATTCACATACACACTCACATTCATACACACACTCACTCAATCACTCACACTCACACACACTCACTTACACACACACTCACACAAGCACACACTCACTCACACACATACTCACACACATACACACTCACATACTCACTCACTGACACACGCGCACACTCACTCACACACACATACACACTCACTCACTCACGTGCACATGCACACCCTCACTCACACACACTCACACCCACACACTTACACACTCAGACACACTCACACGCACACATTCACACACACCCTCACTCACTCAAACACACACATGCACAGACACACACGCACAGACACACACGCTCACACATCCGCACTCACACACTCACACACTCACAAGCACACACACACACACGCACACACTCACTCACACTCACTCACACACACTCAGACACACTCACATGCACACTCTCACTCACTCACACACACACACATGCACACATACACGCACACACTCACACTCACTTGCAAGCACATACTCACATGCACACACGCACTCACTCACTCTCACTCACTCACACGCATGCACAGACACACACACATTCACACTCAGATACACTGTCCTGCACGCACTCATACTCGCACTCATTCACTCACTCACACAAACACATGCACAGACACACACAACTCACTCACACTCACACACTCACTCACACACACTCGCATGCATGCACACACTCACACGCACACACACTCACCCGTACACCCTCACACACTCAGACACACTCACATGCACACACTCACACACACATACATGCACACACGCACAGACACACACACTCACTCACACATATGGACTCACAAACACCCACACACACACTCACACGCACAAATTCACTCACACTCACTCACACACACGCTCACTCACACACTCACTCACACTCACTCACACACATACTCACACATACACACTGACATACTCACTCACTGACACACACGCACACTCACTCACACACACACATACACACTCACTCACTCACGTGCACATGCACACCCTCACTCACACACACTCACACCCACACACTTACACACTCACACGCACACACTCACACACACCCTCACTCACTCACACACACACATGCACAGACACACACGCGCAGACACACACGCTCACACATCTGCACTCACACACTCACACGCACTCACACACTCACAAGCACACACTCACACACATGCACACACTCACTCACACACACGCAAGCACAGACTCACACACTCATTCACGCTCAGATACACTGTCCCGCACACACTCACACACACACATACAAATTCACACACTCACTCATACATACTCACACACACTCACACACACATACACACTCACTCACACACACTCCCATGCACACGCTCAGACACACTCACATGCACACTCTCAGTCACTCACACACACACATACAAACTCACACACTCACTCATACACACTCACACACACATACACACTCACTCACACACACTCCCATGCACACACTCAGACACACTCACATGCACACTCTCAGTCACTCACACACACACACATGCACACATACACGCACAGACACACTCACACTCACTTGCAAGCACATACTCACATGCACACATGCACTCACTCACTCTCACTCACTCACACGCATGCACAGACACACACACAGTCACACTCAGATACACTGTCCTGCACGCACTCACACTCACACTTAATCACTCACTCACACAAACACACGCATTAACAAACACAACTCACTCACACACTCACTCACACACACTCACATGCATGCACACACTCACGCACACACACTCACCCGTACACACTCACACACTCAGACACACTCACATGCACACACTCACACACCCATACATGCACACACGCACAGACACACACACTCACTCACACATATGGACTCACAAACACCCACACACACTCACACGCACAAATTCACTCACACTCACTCACACACGCTCACTCACACACACTCACTCTCACATACACACTCACACATACACACACTCACTCACACAAGCACACACACTCTCACACACATACACTCACACACATACACTGACCTGTACCCATTCACACACTTAGACACACACACATGCACACACTCACTCATACACACTCACTCATACACACACACTCACACACATACACACTCAATCACACACACTCTCACTCACTCACTCACACACACTCCCATGCACACACTCAGACACACTCACACGCACACACTCACACACACCCTCACTCACTCACACACATGCACACATACACCCACACACACATACTCACATTCACTCACACTCACTCACACACACACTCACTCACTCACACACTCACTCACACTCACTCACACACACTCACTCTCACACAGACACACACACACATTCATGCTAACTCACACACTCACTCATACACACACACTCACACAAGCACACACACTCACACATACACTCACTCACACACACACTCACACTCAGACACACTCACACGCGCACACTCACACACACCCTCACTCACTCACACACACACACGCACAGACACACACACTCACACACACATGCACTCACACTCACAAGCACACAGTCACGCACACACTCACACACACACTAATTGACTCACACTCACTCACTCACACACATGCAAGCACAGACACACACATTCACACTCAGACACACTCCCACACACACACTCTCACACACTCACACACACACACTGACACACACACTGACACACACACTCACTGACTCACACTCACTCACACACATGCACGCACAAACTCACAAATTCACACTCAGACACATTCCCACACACACACTCTCACACACTCACACACACTCACTCACGCACTCACAAACATGCACGCACTGACACACACACCCTCACTCACACTGACACACACTCACTCACTCTCACACACACGCATAGACACACACACTCACACACACAAACTCTCACACGCACGCACTCACACATTCAGACACACTCACACGCACACACTCTCACATTCAGACACACTCACACGCACACACTCACACTTACACACTCAATCACTCTCACACACACTGACATGCACACACTCACTCACACACACTCAGACACATTCACATGCACACACACTCAGACACACTCACACTTACACACTCAATCACTCACTCACTCTCACACACACTCACTCAACACACACAGACACACACACACATAAACACTCTTACACACATACACTCACCCACACACTCACACCCTCACACACACACACTCACTCACACACTCACTCATACACACACATCCACACACACTCACTCACACACACACTCACTCACACACACACTCACACTCACTCACTCATACACACACTGACACATTCACTCATACACACACACTCACTCACACACACACTCAATCACTCACTCACACACATGCACACACACACGCACAGACACACTCACACACACACACTCACACTCTCAGACACACTCACACGCACAGACACACACACTCACACACTCACTCACACTCACACACTCACGCACTCACATATACACACACTCACTCACACACACACTCACACACACCCACACGCACACACACACATGCACACACACACGCACAGACACACTCACTCACACACACACACTCACACTCTCAGACACACTCACACGCACAGACACACACACTCACACTCACACACTCACTCACACTCACACACTCACGCACTCACATATACACACACTCTCTCACACACACACTCTCATGCACACACTCACACACAGACACACACACACTCACACATACGCACTCACACACACTCACACGCACACTCACTCACAGTCACTCACACACGCATGCACAGACACACACACTCACACACACTCACACAATCACTCACACTCACTCACACACACACACACTGTCACTCTCAGACACACTCACACGCACAGACACACACACTCACACTCAGACACTCACTCACACTCACGCACTCACATGTACACACACTCACTCACACACACACTCACACACGCCCACACTCTCACACTCAGACACACTCACACACACACACTCTCATGCACACACACACACAGGCACAGACACACACATGCACAGACACACACACACTCACACATACGCACTCACACACGCACTCACACACACTCACACACACACACTCACACACGCACGCACAGACACACACACTCACACACGCACTCACACACTCAGACACACTCACATACACACACTCACTCAGACACATTCACATGCACACACACACTCAGACACACTCACACTTACACACTCAATCACTCACACATAAACACACAGACTCACATGCGCACACACACACTTACTCACACTCACTCACACACATGCACGCACAGACATTAACACTCACTCACTCACACTCATGCACACATTCACTCACACACTCTCACACACACACTCACACACAGACTCACTCACACAGACTCACTCACACACACCCACACACACACACGCTCACTCACACTCACTCATACACACGCACTCATACATACACATACTCACACACTCACCCATACACACACACTCACACACTCACTCACACACACTAACATACACACTCAATCACTCACTCACTCACACTCACTCACACATGCACACACACACACACTCACTCACTCACACACACCCACACGCACACATTTAGACACACTCACACACTCTCATGCACTCACTCACACATACAGGCACAGACACACACACTCACACATACGCACTCACACACGCACACTCACACGCATACACTCACATGCACACTCACTCACACACACGCATGCACAGATACACACACACACTCACTCACACACACACACACACTCACTCACTCACTCAGACAATCACTCACACACACACTCACACAAACATACACTCACTCCCTTAATCACTCACACACACAGACACACACTCACTCACTCACATTCACACACACACTCACTCACACTCATACACACACTCACTCAATCACTCACACTCACACACACTCACTCACACACACACTCACACAAGCACACACTCACTCACACACATGCACGCACAGACACACACTCACAATCACTCACACACACTCACTCACACACACACACTCACGCACACACACTCATGCACACACACTCTCAGACACACTCACACGCACACACTCACACACACACTCACACAAACACACTCAGTCACTCACTCAGTCACTCTCACACACATATGCACACACAGACACACACTCACACTCACACACGCACAGACACACACATTCACACTCACACACTCACGCACTCACACGCACATTCACTCACACACACCCACACGCGCACACTCACACACACACACCCACACGCGCACACTCACACACACTCTCATGCATTCACACACACTCACACACACACACTCACCAGCACACTCACTCACAGTCACTCACACACAGGCACGCACAGACACACACACACTCACTCACACACACTCACTCACAGTCACTCACACACACTCACTCACACACACTCACTCACACACACACTTACACACACTCACTCACACAATTACTCACACACATTCACTCACACAAACATACACTCACTCACTTAATCACTCACACTGACACATACACTCATTCACACTCACTCACACACACACACTCACTCACACACACTCACACACTCACACACACTCACTCACACACACACTCACACAAGCACACACTCACACTCACACACATACACACTCACTCACACACACACTCACACGCCAACAGTCACACACTCAGACACACTCACTCACACACACACATGCACAGACACGCACACACAGACACACACACTCACACATACGCACTCACACACTCACACTCACTCACACACGCACGCACAGACACACACATATTCACACTCAGATACACTGTCCCGCACACACTTACACACTCACACTCACACACACACCCTCACTTACTCACACACACACACATTCACACTCAGATACACCGTCCAGCACACACTCACACTCACTCACACACACACGCACTCACTCACTCACACACACGTGCACGCAGACACACACAACTCACTCACACACACACTTACTCACACACACACTCACATGCACACACACACTCACACACACACTCACCCGTACACACGCACACACTCACACACACGCACACACCCACACTCACACACACTCACTCATACACACTCATACAAACTCTCACACTCACTCATACACACACTCACACAAGCACACGTACTCACACACGCACACACACTCACACTGACACACACTCACATGCACACGCTCACACACTCACACATGCACACTCACATACACCCTCATTCACTCACAAACACACGCACAGAGACACATGCACAGATACACACACGCTCACACATATGCACTCACACACACTCACTGACTCACACTCACACACACGCATGCACAGACACACACACTCACACTCAGACACACTCCCATGCACATACTCATACACACTCATACACATTTACTCACTCACACTGACATACACTCAATCACTCACTCACTCACATTCACTCATACATGCACACACACACACCCAGACGCACACACTCAGACACACTAACACACTCTCACGCACTCACTCACACATACAGGCATAGACACACACGCACAGACACACACACTCACACATACGCACTCACACACATACACTCACGCACACACTCACATGCACACTCACTCACACACACGCACGCACAGATACACACCTTCACTCACTCACACACACTCACTCACTCACACACCCTCACACACACACTCACTCACTCACAGTCACTCACACACACTCACTCACTCACACTCACACACACACTCACACAATCACTCACACACACCCACTCACACAAACATACGCTCACTCCCTTAATCACTCACACACACAGACACACACACTCACTCAATCACTCACACACACACTCACACAAGCACACACTCACTCACACACACACACATACACACTTACTCACACACACACTCACACACATACACACTCACTCACACATACTTACACACATACACACTCACTGACACACGTGCACACTCACACACTCACTGACATACACTCACTCACTCAAGCGCACATGCGCACACTCACACACTCTCACACTCACACACTCACACACTCAGACACACTCACACGCACACACACCCTCATTCACTCACACACACGCACACACACACATGCACAGACTCACACGCACAGACACACGCTCACACATCCGCACTCTCACACTCACAAGCACACACTCACACACACGCACACACTCACTCACACACACGCAGGCACAGACTCACACACACATTATCACTCAGATACACTGTCCCACACACACACTCACACACACTCAATCACTCACTCACACACATACTCACTCACTCACACACACACCCACTCACACACTCTCACGCACACTCACTCACACTCACACACACACACGCACAGACACGCTCAGATAAACACACACTCACACATACGCACTCACACACGCTCACATGCACACTCACTCATACACGCATGCACGGACACACACACACTCACACATATGCACTCACACACACACAGTCACATGCACACTCACTCACTCATACTCACACACACTCACTCACACACACGTATGCACGCACACACTCAGACACACACACTCTCACTCACACTCACTCACAGACACACACACGCACAGACACACACACACACTCACACATACGCACTCACACACGCTCACATTCACACATGCATACTCACTCATACACGCACGCACGGACACACACACACTCACATGCACACTCACTCACTCACACTCACACACTCACTCATACAAACATACACTCACTCACTCAAACTCACACACACATGCACAGACACACACACACACTCATTCACACACACTCTCACACTCAATCACTCACTCACTCACACACACACTCACTGACACAAGCACACACTCACTCACACACTCACTCACACACGCACACACTCACTCACACATACTCACACGCACACAAACACACCCTCACTTACACACACACACGCACACACACAATGCACAGACACACACTCACTCACTCACATACGCACGCACAGACACACACACACATTCACACTCAGATACACTGTCCCGTATACACTCACACACACACTCAATCACTCACCCACTCACACACACACGCACAGACACACACACACTCACTCACACCCACACACACTCACCCGTACACACTCACACACTCAGACACACTCACAGGCACACACTCACACACATACTCAATCACTCACACACACACGCACACACTCAGACACTCACTCACACGCACACTCAGACACTCACTCACACGCACTCACTCACACACTCACTCACTCACTCATACACACACAGACACACACACTCTCACTCACACACACTCATGCACGTGCACGCACACACACTCACTCACTCAATCACTCAAACACACACGCACAGACACACACTCACTCACACACACACTCACTCAATCACGCAAACACACTCACTCACACACACTCACATGCACACACACACTCACACTTGCACACTCAGTCACTCACTTGCTCACACACTCACTCACACATACGCACAGACACACACACTCACTCACACACACACACTAACACACACTCACTCACTCATACACACACTCACTCACACATATACACACACTCACGCATGTGCATGCACACATACACACACACACTCACACAGACACACTCTCACATGCACACCCCCTCACACACTCTCACTCACATACACACATTCACTCACACACACTCTCACTCTCACTCTCACACTCAGACTCACTCTCAATCTCTCACTCAGTCTCTCACACACACAGACTCACTCTCACACATTCACTCAGACTCACACTCTCATGCACACACTCACTCACACACTCTCAGTCTCTTACGCACACTCTCACATTCAATTTCACATACATTCACTCTAACTCACACACACACTCTCACACTCACACTCGCTCAATCTCACACTTTCACTCTCACGCTGACTCTCTCTCACATGCACATACACTCTCACATTTTCACTCACACTCACTCACACAGTCACACACTCAGTCACTCACATTCTCACATTCACTTCACACACACTCACTCTCACACACTCATTCTCACACTCACACTTACTCTCACTTACTCATACACACACTCAGTCTCACACTTTCACTCTCATTCTCACTCACACACATAGACACACTCACATGCTCTCATAAATGCTCACACTCTCTCACACACAGTCACATTCACATTCTCACACACACTCACTCACACACTCTCAGTCTCACACTCACACACATACTCACATTCTCACACACACACACCACACTCTCACTCACATTCTCACTCTCACTCAGTCTCTCACTCAATCACACACACACACTCACTCACATACACACTTACTCACACTCACACACTCACTCACACACACACGCACTCACACTCACTCACACACACTCACTCACACTCATTCTCACTCACACACACAGAGACATGCTCACATGCTCTCACAAATGCTCACACTCTCTCTCACACACACTCACACTCTCACATTCTCACACACACTCACACACATGCACACACTCACTCTCACTCACACTCATTCAGTCTCTCACTCACACAATCTCAGTCTCACACACTCACACCACACTCTCACTCACATTCTCACTCACTCACACTCACACACTCACACTCACTCTCACATACATGCTTATACACACATGCTCATACAGACACAACAGAGACACACACATATACATATCACACACACAGGCGAGCGCACACAGAGACACACACGCACACTCTCACACACACACCCGCCCCCCACACACACTCAGACACACCCACACCCCACCCCCACCCCCCCACTCACACACCCAGACACCCCCCCCACACACACCCAGACACACCCACCCCCCCCACACACACCCAGACACACACACACCCCACTCCCCCCCCCCCCCCCCCCACACTCACACCCCGACATAGCCCCTGAGGCTACTCCATCATTCGGCTATATTGTAACTGATCTGACTGGAGCTGAACCCCATTTTCCCTAATGCCCTGATAGCCTTGACTCTCTGGTGAGTCAAGAATCGATCCAATTGTGTCTTAGACATATTCAGTCACACCATATCTCCTGCTCCCTGGAGTTCTACAATCTTATCACTGTCAAAGATAAAACAGTTTTCATCATCTCCATTATAAATGGGAGATCCCTTCTTTTTAGACTGTGTTACCTGGTCCTGGGCTCTCCCTCAAGGGAAAATATCGTTCCAGCTTCCAGCCCCTCAGGATCATAGTTTTGAATACAATCTCCTCTCATTCATCTAAATGTCAGTAGATATAGGTCCAATCTTTCTTTATAAAATAGTCTCTCAGAAATCAGTCAATGCTACCTCTCTGAATGACTTATTATTCTTTCTTTAAGAAGGAGAGCTAGCAGTATGCAATACCTCTCAGTGTGGTCCCATCAATGCTCTCTAAAGTGTATTAAATCACTTCCACTTTAATATAGCACTTTCTCAGCATTTCCATAAAGACTCTCACCAATTTGTATTGATGCACAATAGAAAGCCCCCAATCTGGACGAATCACAGCTTGGGATGGAGACAGTGAGGCCTGCAGATGTTGGCGATCAGCGTTGAGAGTGTGGCACTGAAAAAGCTCAGCAGGTCAGGCAGCACCCGAGGAGCAGAGGAATCGACGTTTCGGGCATAAACTCTTTATCAGGTTTTGACTCACAAAGCTTGGTTTGGCAACTGCTCTCCCCAAAACCACAAGAAACTCCACAGAGTTGTGAATGAAGCCCAGTCCATCACCCAAACCAGTCTCCCATCCACTGACTCCGTCTCCACCTCCTACTGTCTCAGGAAAGCAGCCAACATTATCACAGACCCCTCCCACCCAGTTAGACTCTCTTCCACCCTCTTCCATTGGGCAGTAGATACAAAAGTTTGAAAACACAGGTCAACAGAGTGAAGAACAGTTTCTTCCCCGCGGCCATCAGATTTATGAACGGACTTCTCATTTTTTGGAGTTGATCTTTCTCTGCACCTTCTCTGTGGCTGTAACACTATATTCTGCATTCCGTTGTGAAATACTTATGTAAGGTATGATTTGTCTGGATAGCACACAAAACGAGAAATCAAACCAGATCAAAATTCCATCCCCCGTGCGAAAATTGATAACATTCCATTTCCAAATGCCTTGCTGTTTTTGCTGCTAATGTTTTGAGATTTCTGTACAAGGACAAGCAGATACCTCTATCCATCAGTTTTAGAATCTCTCTGTTGAAGAAATACACTACATTTTTATTCTTTTTCCCAATGTAAACTGGTTCACATTTTTCCTTATTATATTCCAATTATCTAATCTTTATCCACTCGCTTAATGGGTCTGTATTGTTTTGCAGAATCTTCACAACATATTTTCCACATTGAGCAACCATACCTTCGGGTCCGACATCCAAGTTAATGGCACAGATTGTAAATTGTTGAGGTGACTGCACTGATCCCTGTCGAACCTCAGTCGTAACATCTTGTCCCCCACCTGAAAATGATCCCTTTACCCTTTCTCACTGTTTTCTGGGGCCGAATCGATTCCCTGCCCAGGATTGATTGTTACTGCTTACACCATGAGCTTTTGTATTTTATGCAGCAGCTTTTCATACACCATCTTGTCAAATAACATCTCAAGATTAAGTGCAGCACACCCACAAGTTGCACTTTATCCACATTTCTTGTAACTTCCTCAAAGAATTCTAATGAATTAGTCAAATGGGATATCCCTTTCACACAATCAAGCTGTCTCTGTGTGATTGCAGAGAGGTTTTCCCAGTAGCCCACTATAATCTCCTTAATTATAGACTCCAGCAATTTCCCGATGACAGATGTTAAACTAACTTGCTAACTGGAGATTTTGGCTTTTTAATCCCCTTCTTTCTTGATTAGAGGAATTATATATTTGCTTTCCCTTTCTAGGACCTTTCAAGAATTGAGAAAACTTTGGAAGATTAAAACAACTTTACATGTTAGTTTTTATTTCTTGTCATTTTCTTAGTACCCTTTCTCTGGCGTTAGTAATTGTTGAAAGTTCCTCCATTCTCTCCGTCTCTTGTTGCACCATTATTTATATTTTCAATCCTCAACAGTGAAGATGGATATAAAATGCTGTTTGATTTATTGACCATTTATTTATTTTCCATCATTAATCTCTCAATTACCATCCCTCACATTGCGTCATCTATTCCTTTTTAAAGCTCTGCCCAAACAATGCTGATGGGTTTCAATGGGAGGAGTTTTGTCACTGCCGAAGTGAAGTGGGCTATGGCAAAACTTATCATTGGTCTTGGGAAGGAGGTGACTGTGTTTTAAATGCCTGACTCACACCACAACTTACTTCATTAATATTCAGCTTCCCAAACAAACCATAAAAACTCGATTAGGAGATGCCGGTGTTGGACTGGGGTGGACAAAGTTAAACATCACACAACACCAGGTTATATCCAACAGGTTTAATTGGAAGCACACTAGCTTTCGGAGCGACACTCTTTCATCAGGTGATTGTGGAGGGCTCGATCGTAACACAGAATTTATAGCAAAAATTTACAGTGTGGTGTAACTGAAATTATACACTGAAAAATTGATTGTCTGTTAAGCCTTTCATCTGTTCGAATACAGTGATAGTTTCACTTCTTTCATGTGTAAATCACAAAACCTTTTTTTAAAGTTGCATTCTCGGGTTAGCTGTTAACAATGGTGATAGCTAGACAATATGTTGAAGGTGTTGGCCCCCTGTGTTCTCTGTCTATGACCTGATGTTTAGATTGATTCTAATCTAAAAAGTGAGATAATGGAGTTTTACATAAATTCAGGCAGTTTTTGAGCTCAGAGTTCTACATGAATGTATGCAGCTTTTGAGCAAAGTGCAATGTAACTCTGCAAGTACAAATTCACCCCACAAAATATATGTGTGCATGTGGGTCTTTGTCTGTGTGTGTGTGTGTGTCTGTCTGGGGTGGGGGTTGGGAGTGTGAGAAAGTGTGTGTGTGTGTGTGCAGTGCAATGGTGACCACCTGTAATGAGATGTCACGTCGCTCCGAAAGCTCGTGTGCTTCCAATTGAACCTGTTGGACTATAACCTGGTGTGGTGTAATAAAAATTCGATGTTGAGAATTCTGGACATGGTGGTTGAACAGGCACCTGACAGTGTCAACTCACTGCTGCTTCAAAGAAACTGGGGTCAGTTCCAGATAAACAGGCAGCACATCGACATGGACAAGGACATTTACAATGAGGAGAAAGTGAGGACTGCAGACGCTGGAGATCAGAGCTGAAAATGTGTTGCTGAAAATATAAGTCCTGAAGAAGGGCTCCTGCCCGAAACATCGATTCTCCTGCTCCTTGGATGCTGCCTGACCTGCTGCGCTTTTCCAGCATCACATTTTCAGTGACAGCTACAATGAGCCAGTCTGGAAATCCTCGAGTAGGACATCTCTGATCCACTTACAGGATGCTTTTGTGCTTCAGTGCTGTGCCTTAGGGCCCACAAACCACTCTCATTATCACGCTGCAATAAGCCTCCTTGTCCTCAGCATCTAGCTCATGTATATACGTCCTGTTTACTTCATGTCATCGTGCTCATCACCCCCTCAGCCAGAGTTACTACACTCACAGGATCACTTAGTGCAGCCACAAAGTCAGGAAGCTTGAGGTGGTTGTCTGCAGCACTCACTCACGTGAACAGAAATAGCCTTCATGAAGGGGATCTCAACACAGTATTTTGAGGGCAGTCCCCGATTCCTGTCCAGGGGTTTGGATCCAGCCAGCAGCCTTGGCTGGTGAGACGTGAGATACTCACCATATAAAGGACTAAGGAGCTGAATGTCAGACATGTCACTGGCCATCTTTACTCTCCTTGACCTGTTGTGAAGTGGACAGAGAGAGAGGCAGCCATTGAAGGAGCTGAAAGAGGGAGGATCAGTTGGAGTTTTGTTCTGAGGAGGGAGGTGTTCCAAGTGGATAATCAGCCAGGGCAGAGGGCGGGTGGGATTGGTGACTCAGAGTTTAGCGGATGTAAGAGCAGGTGGGTGACACGTTGAGGCAATAATGGGAGGGGGAGAGCCCCACAAGGTGCTGACAGTGGTTCATACAGACAGAGGACTCAGAGATGAATTGGTGGAACATACCCGGGCAGAGGGGAGACGGACCCAGACGGTAACCACACACCAGGCTGGCATGGTCTGGATTGGTCACTTTCTCGGCTGGTCCAAGGGGACCGTGTCATTCTGCTTCTGCACCGCCCCACCCAACCAGACCTCCAGATTCCTATCTGTAACCCAGGTCTGAATCCCATCGCCACCCAGCCAAATATCAGCAAACACACAGTGCAGCAGGACAGTCTGGGAGGAGCAGATAGCACCAGGGATGCCGGACAATTCCAGGATTTCCTAACAGGTTTAGGTTGGTCTGAGAATGGAGCTTGAGAAAGGGTCTCGGATCAGACAAAAGGGACATAACAGAGACAAACGGGACATAACAGAGACAAGTGGGACATAACAGGGACAAGTGGGACATAACAGAGACAAGAGGGACATAACAGGGACAAGAGGGACATAACAGAGACAAGTGGGACAAAACAGAGACAAACGGGACATAATAGTGACAAGAGGGACATAACAGACAAACGGGACATAACAGGGACAAGAGGGACATAAGAGGGACAAGAGGGACATAACAGAGACAAGTGGGACATAACAGAGACAAGAGGGACATAACAGAGACAAGTGGGACAAAACAGGGACAAACGGGACATAATAGTGACAAGAGGGACATAACAGAGACAAGAGGGACATAACAGGGACAAGTGGGACATAACAGGGACAAGAGGGACATAACAGGGACAAGATGGACATAACAGAGACAAGTGGGACATAACAGGGACAAGAGGGACATAACAGAGACAAGAGGGACATAACAGGGACAAGTGGGACATAACAGGGACAAGAGGGACATAACAGGGACAAGAGGGACATAACAGATACAAGAGTGGAATAACAGAGACAAACGGGACATAACAGAGACAAGAGGGACATAACAGCGACAAGTGGGACATAACAGAGACAGGTGGACATAACAGTGACAAACAGGACATAACAGAGACAGGTGGACATAACAGTGACAAACAGGACATAACAGAGACAAGAGGGACATAACAGGGACAAGAGGGACATAACAGAGACAAGAGGGACATAACAGGTACAAGTGGGACATAACAGAGACAAGTGGGACATAACAGGGACAAGAGGGACATAACAGAGACAAGAGGGACATAACAGGGACAAGTGGGACATAACAGAGACAAGTGGGACATAACAGAGATAAGAGGGACATAACAGAGACAAGAGGGACATAACAGGTACAAGTGGGACATAACAGAGACAAGTGGGACATAACAGGGACAAGAGGGACATAACAGGGACAAGTGGGACATAACAGAGACAAGTGGGACATAACAGAGATAAGAGGGACATAACAGAGACAAGTGGGACAGAACAGAGACAAGAGGGACATAACAGGGACAAGAGGGACATAACAGGGACAAGAGGGACATAACAGAGAGAAAGTGGGACATAACAGAGACAAGAGGGACATAACAGGGACAAACGGGACATAACAGTGACAAACGGGACATAACAGAGACAAGTGGGAAATAACAGAGACAAGAGGGACATAACAGATACAAGACGGACATAACAGGGACAAACGGGACATAACCGGGACAAGTGGGACATAACAGGGACAAGAGGGAAATAACAGAGACAAGTGGGACATAACAGTGACAAACGGGACATAAGAGAGACACGAGGGACATAACAGAGACAAGAGGGACATAACAGAGACAAGAGCGACATAACAGCGACAAGTCGGACATAACAGGGACAAGAGGGAAATAACAGATACAAGTGGGACATAACAGTGACAAACGGGACATAACAGAGACACGAGGGACATAACAGAGACAAGAGCGACATAACAGCGACAAGTCGGACATAACAGGGACAAGAGGGAAATAACAGATACAAGTGGGACATAACAGTGACAAACGGGACATAACAGAGACACGAGGGACATAACAGAGACAAGAGGGACATAACAGAGACAAGTCGGACATAACAGGGACAAGAGGGACATAACAGGGACAAGAGGGACATAACAGGGACAAACGGGACATAACAGAGACACGAGGGACATAACAGAGACAAGAGGGACATAACAGAGACAAGTCGGACATAACAGGGACAAGAGGGACATAACAGGGACAAGTGGGACATAACAGGGACAAACGGGACATAACAGGGACAAGAGGGACATAACAGAGACAAGAAGGACATAACAGAGACACAAGGGACATAACAGAGGCAAACGGGACATAACAGAGACAGGTGGACATAACAGGGACAAGAGGGACATAACAGATACAAGAGGGGCATAACAGAGACAAACGGGACATAACAGAGACAATAGGGACATAACAGAGACAGGTGGACATAACAGGGACAAGAGGGACATAACAGAGACAAACGGGACATAACAGAGACAAGAGGGACATAACAGGGACAAGAGGGACATAACAGGTACAAGTGGGACATAACAGAGACAAGTGGGACATAACAGGGACAAGAGGGACATAACAGAGACAAGTGGGACATAACAGGGACAAGAGGGACATAACAGAGACAAACGGGACATAACAGAGACAAGTGGGAAATAACAGAGACAAGTGGGACATAACAGTGACAAACGGGACATAAGAGAGACACGAGGGACATAACAGAGACAAGAGGGACATAACAGAGACAAGAGCGACATAACAGCGACAAGTCGGACATAACAGGGATAAGAGGGACATAACAGGGACAAGAGGGACATAACAGAGGCAAGAGGGACATAACAGAGACAAACAGGACATAACAGGGACAAGAGGAAATAACAGAGACAAGTGGGACATAACAGTGACAAACGGGACACAACAGAGACACGAGGGACATAACAGAGACAAGAGGGACATAACATAGACAAGTCGGACATAACAGGGATAAGAGGGACATAACAGGGACAAGAGGGACATAACAGGGACAAACGGGACACAACAGGGTCAAGAGGGACATAACAGAGACAAGAAGGACATAACAGAGACACAAGGGACTTAACAGAGACACGTGGGACATAACAGAGACAAGAGGGACATAACAGAGGCAAACGGGACATAACAGGGACAAGAGGGACATAACAGGGATAAGAGGGACATAACAGAGACAAGAGGGACATAACAGAGACAAGAGGGACATAACAGAAACAAGAGGGACATAACAGTGACAAACGGGACATAACAGAGACAAGTGGGAAATAACAGAGACAAGAGGGACATAACAGTGACAAACGGGACATAACAGAGACAAGTGGGAAATAACAGAGACAAGAGGGACATAACAGATACAAGACGGACATAACAGGGACAAACGGGACATAACCGGGACAAGTGGGACATAACAGGGACAAGTGGGAAATAACAGAGACAAGTGGGACTTAACAGGGACAAGAGGGACATAACAGGGACAAGAGGGACATAACAGGGACAAGTGGGACATAACAGAGACAAGTGGGACATAACAGAGATAAGAGGGACATAACAGAGACAAGTGGGACAGAACAGAGACAAGAGGGACATAACAGGGACAAGAGGGACATAACAGGGACAAGACGGACATAACAGAGCGAAAGAGGGACATAACAGAGACAAGAGGGACATAACAGGGACAAATGGGACATAACAGAGACAAGTGGGAAATAACAGAGACAAGAGGGACATAACAGATACAAGACGGACATAACAGGGACAAACGGGACATAACCGGGACAAGTGGGACATAACAGTGACAAACGGGACATAACAGTGACACGAGGGACATAACAGAGACAAGAGGGACATAACAGAGACAAGAGCGACATAACAGCGACAAGTCGGACATAACAGGGACAAGAGGGACATAACAGAGACAAGAGGGACATAACAGAGACAAGAGGGACATAACAGAGACAAGAGGGACATAGCAGAAACAAGAGGGACATAACAGAGACAAGAGGGACATAACAGTGACAAACGGGACATAACAGAGACAAGTGGGAAATAACAGAGACAAGAGGGAAATAACAGATACAACACGGACATAACAGGGACAAACGGGACATAACCGGGACAAGTGGGACATAACAGGGACAAGAGGGAAATAACAGAGACAAGTGGGACATAACAGTGACAAACGGGACATAACAGAGACACGAGGGACATAACAGAGACAGGAGGGACATAACAGAGACAAGAGCGACATAACAGCGACAAGTCGGACATAACAGGGACAAGAGGGACATAACAGGGACAAGAGGGACATAACAGGGACATACGGGACATAACAGAGACACGAGGGACATAACAGAGACAAGAGGGACATAACAGAGAGAAGTCGGACATAACAGGGACAAGAGGGACATAACAGGGACAAGAGGGACATAACAGGGACAAACGGGACATAACAGGGACAAGAGGGACATAACAGAGACAAGAAGGACATAACAGAGACACAAGGGACATAACAGAGACAAGAGGGACATAACAGAGGCAAACGGGACATAACAGAGACAGGTGGACATAACAGGGACAAGAGGGACATAACAGATACAAGAGGGGCATAACAGAGACAAACGGGACATAACAGAGACAGGTCGACATAACAGGGATAAGAGGGACATAACAGAGACAAACGGGACATAACAGAGACAAGAGGGACATAACAGGGACAAGAGGGACATAACAGGGACAAGTGGGACATAACAGAGACAAGTGGGACATAACAGAGATAAGAGGGACACAACAGAGACAAGTGGGACAGAACAGAGACAAGAGGGACATAACAGGGACAAGAGGGACATAACAGGGACAAGAGGGACATAACAGAGCGAAAGTGGGACATAACAGAGACAAGAGGGACATAACAGGGACAAACGGGACATAACAGGGACAAGAGGGATATAACAGAGAGAACGTGGGACATAACAGAGACAAGTGGGACATAACAGAGACAAGTGGGACATAACAGAGACAAGAGGGACATAACAGGGACAAGAGGGACATAACAGATACAAGAGGGACATAACAGGGACAAACGGGACATAACAGAGACAAGAGGGACATAACAGGGATAAGAGGGACATAACAGAGACAAGACAGACATAACAGGGACTAACGGGACGTAACAGAGACAAGTGGGACATAACAGGGACAAGAGGGACTTAACAGAGACAAACGGGACATAACAGAGACAAGTGGGAAATAACAGAGACAAGAGGGACATAACAGATACAAGACGGACATAACAGGGACAAACGGGACATAACCGGGACAAGTGGGACATAACAGGGACAGGAGGGAAATAACAGAGACAAGTGGGACATAACAGCGACAAGTCGGACATAACAGGGACAAGAGGGACATAACAGGGACAAGAGGGACATAACAGAGACAAGAGGGACATAGCAGAGACAAGAGGGACATAACAGAGACAAGTGGGACATAACAGGGACAAACGGGACATAACAGAGACAAGTGGGACATAACAGAGACAAGAGGGACATAACAGAGGCAAACGGGACATAACAGAGACAGGTGGACATAACATGGACAAGAGGGACATAACAGATACAAGAGGGGCATAACAGAGACAAACGGGACATAACAGAGACAATAGGGACATAACAGAGACAGGTGGAAATAACAGGGACAAGAGGGACATAACAGGGACAAGAGGGACATAACAGAGACACAAGGGACATAACAGAGACAAGTGGGACATAACAGAGACAAGAGGGACATAACAGAGGCAAACGGGACATAACAGAGACAGGTGGACATAACAGGGACAAGAGGGACATAACAGATACAAGAGGGGCATAACAGAGACAAACGGGACATAACAGAGACAATAGGGACATAACAGAGACAGGTGGACATAACAGGGACAGGAGGGACATAACAGAGACAAACGGGACATAACAGAGACAAGAGGGACATAACAGGGACAAGTGGGACATAACAGAGACAAGAGGGACATAACAGTGACAAACGGGACATAACAGAGACAAGTGGGAAATAACAGAGACAAGAGGGACATAACAGATACAAGACGGACATAACAGGGACAAACGGGACATAACCGGGACAAGTGGGACGTAACAGGGACAAGAGGGAAATAACAGAGACAAGAGCGACATAACAGGGACAAGAGGGACATAACAGAGACAAGAGGGACATAACAGAGACAAGAGGGACATAACAGTGACAAACGGGACATAACAGAGATAAGTGGGAAATAACAGAGACAAGAGGGACATAACAGATACAAGACGGACATAACAGGGACAAACGGGACATAACCGGGACAAGTGGGACGTAACAGGGACAAGAGGGAAATAACAGAGACAAGTGGGACATAACAGTGACAAACGGGACATAATAGAGACACGAGGGACATAACAGAGACAAGAGGGACATAACAGAGACAAGAGCGACATAACAGCGACAAGTCGGACATAACAGGGACAAGAGGGACATAACAGGGACAAGAGGGACATAACAGAGACAAACAGGACATAACAGGGACAAGAGGGAAATAACAGAGACAAGTGGGACATAACAGTGACAAACGGGACATAACAGAAACAAGTCGGACATAACAGGGACAAGAGGGACATAACAGGGACAAGAGGGACATAACAGGGACAAACGGGACATAACAGGGACAAGAGGGACATAACAGAGACAAGAGGGACATAACAGAGACAAGAGGGACATAACAGAGACAAGAGGGACATAACAGTGACAAACGGGACATAACAGAGATAAGTGGGAAATAACAGAGACACGAGGGACATAACAGAGACAAGAGGGACATAACAGAAACAGGTCGGACATAACAGGGACAAGAGGGACATAACAGGGACAAGAGGGACATAACAGGGACAAACGGGACATAACAGGGACAAGAGGGACATAACAGAGACAAGAGGGACATAACAGAGACACAAGGGACATAACAGGGACAAGTGGGACATAACAGAGACAAGAGGGACATAACAGAGGCAGGTGGACATAACAGGGACAAGAGGGACATAACAGATACAAGAGGGGCATAACAGAGACAAACGGGACATAACAGAGACAATAGGGACATAACAGAGACAGGTGGACATAACAGGGACAAGAGGGACATAACAGAGACAAACAGGACATAACAGAGACAAGAGGGACATAACAGGTACAAGTGGGACATAACAGAGACAAGTGGGACATAACAGGGACAAGAGGGACATAACAGAGACAAGAGGGACATAACAGGGACAAGAGGGACATAACAGAGACAAGAGGGACATAACAGGGACAAGAGGGACATAACAGGGACAAGTGGGACATAACAGAGACAAGTGGGACATAACAGAGATAATAGGGACATAACAGAGACAAATGGGACAGAACAGAGACAAGAGGGACATAACAGGGATAAGAGGGACATAACAGAGACAAGACAGACATAACAGGGACAAACGGGACGTAACAGAGACAAGTGGGACATAACAGGGACAAGAGGGACTTAACAGAGACAAGTGGGACATTACAGAGACAAGAGGGACATAACAGGGACAAGAGGGACATAACAGATACAAGAGGGACATAACAGGGACAAACGGGACATTACAGGGACACAGGGACATAACAGTGAGAACGTGGGACATAACAGAGACAAGAGGGACATAACAGGGACAAGAGGGACATAACAGATACAAGAGGGACATAACAGAGACAAGAGGGACATAACAGATACAAGACGGACATAACAGAGACAAGACAGACATAACAGGGACAAACGGGACGTAACAGAGACAAGTGGGACATAACAGGGACAAGAGGGACTTAACAGAGACAAACGGGACATAACAGAGACAAGTGGGAAATAACAGAGACAAGAGGGACATAACAGATACAAGACGGACATAACAGGGACAAACGGGACATAACCGGGACAAGTGGGACAGAACAGGGACAAGAGGGAAATAACAGAGACAAGTGGGACATAACAGCGACAAGTCGGACATAACAGGGACAAGAGGGACATAACAGAGACAAGAGGGACATAGCAGAGACAAGAGGGACATAACAGAGACAAGTGGGACATAACAGAGACAAGAGGGACATAACAGTGACAAACGGGACATAACAGAGACAAGTGGGAAATAACAGAGACAAGAGGGACATAACAGATACAAGAGCGACATAACAGCGACAAGTCGGACATAACAGGGACAAGAGGGACATAACAGGGACAAGTGGGACATAATAGTGACAAACGGGACATAACAGGGACAAGTGGACATAACAGGGACAAGTGGGACATAACAGAGACAGGAGGGACATAACAGTGACAAACGGGACATAACAGAGACAAGTGGGAAATAACAGAGACAAGAGGGACATAACAGATACAAGACGGACATAACAGGGACAAACGGGACATAACCAGGACAAGTGGGACATAACAGGGACAAGAGGGAAATAACAGAGACAAACGGGACATAACAGAGACACGAGGGACATAACAGAGACAAGAGGGACATAACAGAGACAAGAGCGACATAACAGCGACAAGTCGGACATAACAGGGACAAGAGGGACATAACAGGGACAGGAGGGACATAACAGAGACAAGAGGGACATAACAGAGACAAGAGGGACATAACAGAAACAAGAGGGACATAGCAGAGATAAGAGGGACATAGCAGAGACAAGAGGGACATAACAGAGACAAGAGGGACATAACAGTGACAAATGGGACATAACAGAGACAAGTGGGAAATAACAGAGACAAGAGGGACATAACAGATACAAGACGGACATAACAGGGACAAACGGGACATAACCGGGACAAGTGGGACATAACAGGGACAAGTGGGAAATAACAGAGACAAGTGGGACATAACAGTGACAAACGGGACATAAGAGAGACACGAGGGACATAACAGAGACAAGAGGGACATAACAGAGACAAGAGCGACATAACAGCGACAAGTCGGACATAACAGGGACAAGAGGGACATAACAGAGGCAAACAGGACATAACAGGGACAAGAGGGAAATAACAGAGACAAGTGGGACATAACAGTGACAAACGGGACACAACAGAGACACTAGGGACATAACAGAGACAAGAGGGACATAACAGAGACACAAGGGACATAACAGAGACACAAGGGACATAACAGAGACAAGAGGGACATAACAGAGACACAAGGGACATAACAGGGACAAGAGGGACATAACAGAGACAAGAAGGACATAACAGAGACAAGGGGACATAACAGGGACAAGAGGGACATAACAGAGACACGAGGGACATAACAGGGACAAACGGGACATAACAGAGACAGGTGGACATAACAGGGACAAGAGGGACATAACAGGGACAAGAGGGACATAACAGAGACACAAGGGACATAACAGGGACAAGAGGGACATAACAGGGACAAGAGGGACATAACAGAGACACAAGGGACATAACAGGGACAAGAGGGACATAACAGATACAAGTGTGGCATAACAGAGAAAAACGGGGCATAACAGAGACAATAGGGACATAACAGAGACAGGTGGACATAACAGGGACAAGAGGGACATAACAGAGACAAACGGGACATAACAGAGACAAGAGGGACATAACAGCGACAAGTGGGACATAACAGAGACAGGTGGACACAACAGTAACAAACAGGACATAACAGAGACAAGAGGGACATAACAGGGACAAGAGGGACATAACAGAGACAAGAGGGACATAACAGGTACAAGTGGGACATAACAGAGACAAGTGGGACATAACAGAGACAAGAGGGACATAACAGGTACAAGTGGGACATAACAGAGACAAGTGGGACATAACAGAGACAAGAGGGACATAACAGGGACAAGAGGGACATAACAGGGACAAGTGGGACATAACAGAGACAAGTGGGACATAACAGAGATAAGAGGGACATAACAGAGACAAGTGGGACAGAACAGAGACAAGAGGGACATAACAGGGACAAGAGGGACATAACAAAGCGAAAGTGGGACATAACAGAGACAAGAGGGACATAACAGGGACAAACGGGACATAACAGTGACAAACGGGACATAACAGAGACAAGTGGGAAATAACAGAGACAAGAGGGACATAACAGATACAAGACGGACATAACAGGGACAAACGGGACATAACCGGGACAAGTGGGACATAACAGGGACAAGAGGGACATAACAGAGACAAGAGCGACATAACAGCGACAAGTCGGACATAACAGGGACAAGAGGGACATAACAGAGACAAGAGGGACATAACAGAGACAAGAGGGACATAGCAGAGACAAGTGGGACATAACAGAGACAAGAGGGACATAACAGTGACAAACGGGACATAACAGAGACAAGTGGGAAATAACAGAGACAAGAGGGACATAACAGATACAAGACGGACATAACAGGGACAAACGGGACATAACCGGGACAAGTGGGACATAACAGGGACAAGAGGGAAATAACAGAGACAAGTGGGACATAACAGTGACAAACGGGACATAACAGAGACACGAGGGACATAACAGAGACACGAGGGACATAACAGAGACAAGAGCGACATAACAGCGACAAGTCGGACATATTACAAGGGGGGCATAACTTTAAATTAAGGGGGGGTAGATATAGGACTGATGTTAGGGGTAGGTTCTTCACTCAGCGAGTCGTAAGATCATGGAATGCCCTGCCAGTAGCAGTAGTGGACTCTCCCTCTTTATGGGTATTTAAGCGGGCATTGGATAGGTATATGGAGGATAGTGGGTTAGTGTAGGTTAGGTGGGCTTTGATCGGCGCAACATCGAGGGCCGAAGGGCCTGTACTGCGCTGTATTGTTCTATGTTCTATGTTCTATAACAGGGACAAGAGGGACATAACAGGGACAAGAGGGACATAACAGAGACAAACAGGACATAACAGGGACAAGAGGGAAATAACAGAGACAAGTGGGACATAACAGTGACAAACGGGACATAACAGAGACACGAGGGACATAACAGAGACAAGAGGGACATAACAGAGACAAGTCGGACATAACAGGGACAAGAGGGACATAACAGGGACAAGAGGGACATAACAGGGACAAACGGGACATAACAGAGACACGAGGGACATAACAGAGAAAAGAGGGACATAACAGAGACAAGTCGGACATAACAGGAACAAACAGGACATAACAGGGACAAGAGGGACATAACAGGGACAAACGGGACATAACAGGGACAAGAGGGACATAACAGAGACAAGAAGGACATAACAGAGACACAAGGGACATAACAGAGACAAGAGGGACATAACAGAGGCAATCGGGACATAACAGAGACAGGTGGACATAACAGGGACAAGAGGGACATAACAGATACAAGAGGGGCATAACAGAGACAAACGGGACATAACAGAGACAATAGGGACATAACAGAGACAGGTGGACATAACAGGGACAAGAGCGACGTAACAGCGACAAGTCGGACATAACAGGGACAAGAGGGACATAACAGGGACAAGAGGGACATAACAGAGACAAGAGGGACATAACAGAGACAAGAGGGACATAACAGAAACAAGAGGGACATAGCAGAGATAAGAGGGACATAGCAGAGACAAGAGGGACATAACAGAGACAAGAGGGACATAAAAGTGACAAATGGGACATAACAGAGACAAGTGGGAAATAACAGAGACAAGAGGGACATAACAGATACAAGACGGACATAACAGGGACAAACGGGACATAACCGGGACAAGTGGGACATAACAGGGACAAGTGGGAAATAACAGAGACAAGTGGGACATGACAGTGACAAACGGGACATAAGAGAGACACGAGGGACATAACAGAGACAAGAGGGACATAACAGAGACAAGAGCGACATAACAGGGACAAGAGGGACATAACAGAGACAAACGGGACATAACAGAGACAAGAGGGACATAACAGGGACAAGAGGGACATAACAGGGACAAGTGGGACATAACAGAGACAAGTGGGACATAACAGAGATAAGAGGGACACAACAGAGACAAGTGGAAAAAACAGAGACAAGAGGGACATAACAGGGACAAGAGGGACATAACAGGGACAAGAGGGACATAACAGAGCGAAAGTGGGACATAACAGAGACAAGAGGGACATAACAGGGACAAACGGGACATAACAGGGACAAGAGGGATATAACAGAGAGAACGTGGGACATAACAGAGACAAGTGGGACATAACAGAGACAAGTGGGACATAACAGAGACAAGAGGGACATAACAGGGACAAGAGGGACATAACAGATACAAGAGGGACATAACAGGGACAAACGGGACATAACAGAGACAAGAGGGACATAACAGGGATAAGAGGGACATAACAGAGACAAGACAGACATAACAGGGACTAACGGGACGTAACAGAGACAAGTGGGACATAACAGGGACAAGAGGGACTTAACAGAGACAAACGGGACATAACAGAGACAAGTGGGAAATAACAGAGACAAGAGGGACATAACAGATACAAGACGGACATAACAGGGACAAACGGGACATAACCGGGACAAGTGGGACATAACAGGGACAGGAGGGAAATAACAGAGACAAGTGGGACATAACAGCGACAAGTCGGACATAACAGGGACAAGAGGGACATAACAGGGACAAGAGGGACATAACAGAGACAAGAGGGACATAGCAGAGACAAGAGGGACATAACAGAGACAAGTGGGACATAACAGGGACAAACGGGACATAACAGAGACAAGTGGGACATAACAGAGACAAGAGGGACATAACAGAGGCAAACGGGACATAACAGAGACAGGTGGACATAACAGGGACAAGAGGGACATAACAGATACAAGAGGGGCATAACAGAGACAAACGGGACATAACAGAGACAATAGGGACATAACAGAGACAGGTGGAAATAACAGGGACAAGAGGGACATAACAGGGACAAGAGGGACATAACAGTGACAAATGGGACATAACAGAGACAAGTGGGACATAACAGAGACAAGAGGGACATAACAGAGGCAAACGGGACATAACAGAGACAGGTGGACATAACAGGGACAAGAGGGACATAACAAATACAAGAGGGGCATAACAGAGACAAACGGGACATAACAGAGACAATAGGGACATAACAGAGACAGGTGGACATAACAGGGACAGGAGGGACATAACAGAGACAAACGGGACATAACAGAGACAAGAGGGACATAACAGGGACAAGTGGGACATAACAGAGACAAGAGGGACATAACAGTGACAAACGGGACATAACAGAGACAAGTGGGAAATAACAGAGACAAGAGGGACATAACAGATACAAGACGGACATAACAGGGACAAACGGGACATAACCGGGACAAGTGGGACGTAACAGGGACAAGAGGGAAATAACAGAGACAAGAGCGACATAACAGGGACAAGAGGGACATAACAGAGACAAGAGGGACATAACAGTGACAAACGGGACATAACAGAGATAAGTGGGAAATAACAGAGACAAGAGGGACATAACAGATACAAGACGGACATAACAGGGACAAACGGGACATAACCGGGACAAGTGGGACGTAACAGGGACAAGAGGGAAATAACAGAGACAAGTGGGACATAACAGTGACAAACGGGACATAATAGAGACACGAGGGACATAACAGAGACAAGAGGGACATAACAGAGACAAGAGCGACATAACAGGGACAAGAGGGACATAACAGGGACAAGAGGGACATAACAGAGACAAACAGGACATAACAGGGACAAGAGGGAAATAACAGAGACAAGTGGGACATAACAGTGACAAACGGGACATAACAGAGACACGAGGGACATAACAGAGACAAGAGGGACATAACAGAGACAAGTCGGACATAACAGGGACAAGAGGGACATAACAGGGACAAACGGGACATAACAGGGACAAGAGGGACATAACAGAGACAAGAAGGACATAACAGAGACACAAGGGACATAACAGGGACAAGTGGGACATAACAGAGACAAGAGGGACATAACAGAGGCAGGTGGACATAACAGGGACAAGAGGGACATAACAGATACAAGAGGGGCATAACAGAGACAAACGGGACATAACAGAGACAATAGGGACATAACAGAGACAGGTGGACATAACAGGGACAAGAGGGACATAACAGAGACAAACAGGACATAACAGAGACAAGAGGGACATAACAGGTACAAGTGAGACATAACAGAGACAAGTGGGACATAACAGGGACAAGAGGGACATAACAGTGACAAGAGGGACACAACAGGGACAAGAGGGACATAACAGAGACAAGAGGGACATAACAGGGACAAGAGGGACATAACAGGGACAAGTGGGACATAACAGAGACAAGTGGGACATAACAGAGATAATAGGGACATAACAGAGACAAGTGGGACAGAACAGAGACAAGAGGGACATAACAGGGATAAGAGGGACATAACAGAGACAAGACAGACATAACAGGGACAAACGGGACGTAACAGAGACAAGTGGGACATAACAGGGACAAGAGGGACTTAACAGAGACAAGTGGGACATTACAGAGACAAGAGGGACATAACAGGGACAAGAGGGACATAACAGATACAAGAGGGACATAACAGGGACAAACGGGACATTACAGGGACAACAGGGACATAACAGTGAGAACGTGGGACATAACAGAGACAAGAGGGACATAACAGGGACAAGAGGGACATAACAGATACAAGAGGGACATAACAGAGACAAGAGGGACATAACAGGGATAAGAGGGACATAACAGAGACAAGACAGACATAACAGGGACAAACGGGACGTAACAGAGACAAGTGGGACATAACAGGGACAAGAGGGACTTAACAGAGACAAACGGGACATAACAGAGAGAAGGTGGGAAATAACAGAGACAAGAGGGACATAACAGATACAAGACGGACATAACAGGGACAAACGGGACATAACCGGGACAAGTGGGACAGAACAGGGACAAGAGGGAAATAACAGAGACAAGTGGGACATAACAGCGACAAGTCGGACATAACAGGGACAAGAGGGACATAACAGGGACAAGAGGGACATAACAGAGACAAAAGGGACATAGCAGAGACAAGAGGGACATAACAGAGACAAGTGGGACATAACAGAGACAAGAGGGACATAACAGTGACAAACGGGACATAACAGAGACAAGTGGGAAATAACAGAGACAAGAGGGACATAACAGATACAAGAGCGACATAACAGCGACAAGTCGGACATAACAGGGACAAGAGGGACATAACAGGGACAAGTGGGACATAACAGTGACAAACGGGACATAACAGGGACAAGTGGACATAACAGGGACAAGTGGGACATAACAGAGACAGGAGGGACATAACAGTGACAAACAGGACATAACAGAGACAAGTGGGAAATAACAGAGACAAGAGGGACATAACAGATACAAGACGGACATAACAGGGACAAACGGGACATAACCAGGACAAGTGGGACATAACAGGGACAAGAGGGAAATAACAGAGACAAACGGGACATAACAGAGACACGAGGGATATAACAGAGACAAGAGGGACATAACAGAGACAAGAGCGACATAACAGCGACAAGTCGGACATAACAGGGACAAGAGGGACATAACAGGGACAGGAGGGACATAACAGAGACAAGAGGGACATAACAGAGACAAGAGGGAAATAACAGAAACAAGAGGGACATAGCAGAGATAAGAGGGACATAGCAGAGACAAGAGGGACATAACAGAGACAAGAGGGACATAACAGTGACAAATGGGACATAACAGAGACAAGTGGGAAATAACAGAGACAAGAGGGACATAACAGATACAAGACGGACATAACAGGGACAAACGGGACATAACCGGGACAAGTGGGACATAACAGGGACAAGTGGGAAATAACAGAGACAAGTGGGACATAACAGTGACAAACGGGACATAAGAGAGACACGAGGGACATAACAGAGACAAGAGGGACATAACAGAGACAAGAGCGACATAACAGCGACAAGTCGGACATAACAGGGACAAGAGGGACATAACAGGGACAAGAGGGACATAACAGAGACAAACAGGACATAACAGGGACAAGAGGGAAATAACAGAGACAAGTGGGACATAACAGTGACAAACGGGACACAACAGAGACACGAGGGACATAACAGAGACAAGAGGGACATAACAGAGACACAAGGGACATAACAGAGACACAAGGGACATAACAGAGACAAGAGGGACATAACAGAGACACAAGGGACATAACAGGGACAAGAGGGACATAACAGAGACAAGAAGGACATAACAGGGACAAACGGGACATAACAGAGACAGGTGGACATAACAGGGACAAGAGGGACATAACAGGGACAAGAGGGACATAACAGAGACACAAGGGACATAACAGGGACAAGAGGGACATAACAGGGACAAGAGGGACATAACAGAGACACAAGGGACATAACAGGGACAAGAGGGACATAACAGATACAAGTGTGGCATAACAGAGAAAAACGGGGCATAACAGAGACAATAGGGACATAACAGAGACAGGTGGACATAACAGGGACAAGAGGGACAAAACAGAGACAAACGGGACATAACAGAGACAAGAGGGACATAACAGCGACAAGTGGGACATAACAGAGACAGGTGGACATAACAGTAACAAACAGGACATAACAGAGACAAGAGGGACATAACAGGGACAAGAGGGACATAACAGAGACAAGAGGGACATAACAGGTACAAGTGGGACATAACAGAGACAAGTGGGACATAACAGAGACAAGAGGGACATAACAGGTACAAGTGGGACATAACAGAGACAAGTGGGACATAACAGAGACAAGAGGGACATAACAGAGACAAGAGGGACATAACAGTGACAAATGGGACATAAAAGAGACAAGTGGGAAATAACAGAGACAAGAGGGACATAACAGATACAAGACGGACATAACAGGGACAAGAGGGACATAACAGGGACAGGAGGGACATAACAGAGACAAGAGGGACATAACAGAGACAAGAGGGACATAACAGAAACAAGAGGGACATAGCAGAGATAAGAGGGACATAGCAGAGACAAGAGGGACATAACAGAGACAAGAGGGACATAACAGTGACAAATGGGACATAACAGAGACAAGTGGGAAATAACAGAGACAAGAGGGACATAACAGATACAAGACGGACATAACAGGGACAAACGGGACATAACCGGGACAAGTGGGACATAACAGGGACAAGTGGGAAATAACAGAGACAAGTGGGACATAACAGTGACAAACGGGACATAAGAGAGACACGAGGGACATAACAGAGACAAGAGGGACATAACAGAGACAAGAGCGACTTAACAGCGACAAGTCGGACATAACAGGGACAAGAGGGACATAACAGGGACAAGAGGGACATAACAGAGACAAACAGGACATAACAGGGACAAGAGGGAAATAACAGAGACAAGTGGGACATAACAGTGACAAACGGGACACAACAGAGACACGAGGGACATAACAGAGACAAGAGGGACATAACAGAGACACAAGGGACATAACAGAGACACAAGGGACATAACAGAGACAAGAGGGACATAACAGAGACACAAGGGACATAACAGGGACAAGAGGGACATAACAGAGACAAGAAGGACATAACAGAGACAAGGGGACATAACAGGGACAAACGGGACATAACAGAGACAGGTGGACATAACAGGGACAAGAGGGACATAACAGGGACAAGAGGGACATAACAGAGACAAACAGGACATAACAGGGACAAAAGGGAAATAACAGAGACAAGTGGGACATAACAGTGACAAACGGGACATAACAGAGACACGAGGGACATAACAGAGACAAGAGGGACATAACAGAGACAAGTCGGACATAACAGGGACAAGAGGGACATAACAGGGACAAGAGGGACATAACAGGGACAAACGGGACATAACAGAGACACGAGGGACATAACAGAGACAAGAGGGACATAACAGAGACAAGTCGGACATAACAGGGACAAACAGGACATAACAGGGACAAGAGGGACATAACAGGGACAAACGGGACATAACAGGGACAAGAGGGACATAACAGAGACAAGAAGGACATAACAGAGACACAAGGGACATAACAGAGACAAGAGGGACATAACAGAGGCAAACGGGACATAATAGAGACAGGTGGACATAACAGGGACAAGAGGGACATAACAGATACAAGAGGGGCATAACAGAGACAAACGGGACATAACAGAGACAATAGGGACATAACAGAGACAGGTGGACATAACAGGGACAAGAGCGACGTAACAGCGACAAGTCGGACATAACAGGGACAAGAGGGACATAACAGGGACAAGAGGGACATAACAGAGACAAGAGGGACATAACAGAGACAAGAGGGACATAACAGAAACAAGAGGGACATAGCAGAGATAAGAGGGACATAGCAGAGACAAGTGGGACATAACAGAGACAAGAGGGACATAAAAGTGACAAATGGGACATAACATAGACAAGTGGGAAATAACAGAGACAAGAGGGACATAACAGATACAAGACGGACATAACAGGGACAAACGGGACATAACCGGGACAAGTGGGACATAACAGGGACAAGTGGGAAATAACAGAGACAAGTGGGACATGACAGTGACAAACGGGACATAAGAGAGACACGAGGGACATAACAGAGACAAGAGGGACATAACAGAGACAAGAGCGACATAACAGGGACAAGAGGGACATAACAGAGACAAACGGGACATAACAGAGACAAGAGGGACATAACAGGGACATGAGGGACATAACAGGGACAAGTGGGACATAACAGAGACAAGTGGGACATAACAGAGATAAGAGGGACACAACAGAGACAAGTGGGACAGAAAAGAGACAAGAGGGACATAACAGGGACAAGAGGGACATAACAGGGACAAGAGGGACATAACAGAGCGAAAGTGGGACATAACAGAGACAAGAGGGACATAACAGGGACAAACGGGACATAACAGGGACAAGAGGGATATAACAGAGAGAACGTGGGACATAACAGAGACAAGTGGGACATAACAGAGACAAGTGGGACATAACAGAGACAAGAGGGACATAACAGGGACAAGAGGGACATAACAGATACAAGAGGGACATAACAGGGACAAACGGGACATAACAGAGACAAGAGGGACATAACAGGGATAAGAGGGACATAACAGAGACAAGACAGACATAACAGGGACTAACGGGACGTAACAGAGACAAGTGGGACATAACAGGGACAAGAGGGACTTAACAGAGACAAACGGGACATAACAGAGACAAGTGGGAAATAACAGAGACAAGAGGGACATAACAGATACAAGACGGACATAACAGGGACAAACGGGACATAACCGGGACAAGTGGGACATAACAGGGACAGGAGGGAAATAACAGAGACAAGTGGGACATAACAGCGACAAGTCGGACATAACAGGGACAAGAGGGACATAACAGGGACAAGAGGGACATAACAGAGACAAGAGGGACATAGCAGAGACAAGAGGGACATAACAGAGACAAGTGGGACATAACAGGGACAAACGGGACATAACAGAGACAAGTGGGACATAACAGAGACAAGAGGGACATAACAGAGGCAAACGGGACATAACAGAGACAGGTGGACATAACAGGGACAAGAGGGACATAACAGATACAAGAGGGGCATAACAGAGACAAACGGGACATAACAGAGACAATAGGGACATAACAGAGACAGGTGGAAATAACAGGGACAAGAGGGACATAACAGGGACAAGAGGGACATAACAGAGACACAAGGGACATAACAGAGACAAGTGGGACATAACAGAGACAAGAGGGACATAACAGAGGCAAACGGGACATAACAGAGACAGGTGGACACAACAGGGACAAGAGGGACATAACAAATACAAGAGGGGCATAACAGAGACAAACGGGACATAACAGAGACAATAGGGACATAACAGAGACAGGTGGACATAACAGGGACAGGAGGGACATAACAGAGACAAACGGGACATAACAGAGACAAGAGGGACATAACAGGGACAAGTGGGACATAACAGAGACAAGAGGGACATAACAGTGACAAACGGGACATAACAGAGACAAGTGGGAAATAACAGAGACAAGAGGGACATAACAGATACAAGACGGACATAACAGGGACAAACGGGACATAACCGGGACAAGTGGGACGTAACAGGGACAAGAGGGAAATAACAGAGACAACAGCGACATAACAGGGACAAGAGGGACATAACAGAGACAAGAGGGACATAACAGAGACAAGAGGGACATAACAGTGACAAACGGGACATAACAGAGATAAGTGGGAAATAACAGAGACAAGAGGGACATAACAGATACAAGACGGACATAACAGGGACAAACGGGACATAACCGGGACAAGTGGGACGTAACAGGGACAAGAGGGAAATAACAGAGACAAGTGGGACATAACAGTGACAAACGGGACATAATAGAGACACGAGGGACATAACAGAGACAAGAGGGACATAACAGAGACAAGAGCGACATAACAGGGACAAGAGGGACATAACAGGGACAAGAGGGACATAACAGAGACAAACAGGACATAACAGGGACAAGAGGGAAATAACAGAGACAAGTGGGACATAACAGTGACAAACGGGACATAACAGAGACACGAGGGACATAACAGAGACAAGAGGGACATAACAGAGACAAGTCGGACATAACAGGGACAAGAGGGACATAACAGGGACAAGAGGGACATAACAGGGACAAACGGGACATAACAGGGACAAGAGGGACATAACAGAGACAAGAAGGACATAACAGAGACACAAGGGACATAACAGGGACAAGTGGGACATAACAGAGACAAGAGGGACATAACAGAGGCAGGTGGACATAACAGAGACAAACGGGACATAACAGAGACAATAGGGACATAACAGAGACAGGTAGACATAACAGGGACAAGAGGGACATAACAGAGACAAACAGGACATAACAGAGACAAGAGGGACATAACAGGTACAAGTGAGACATAACAGAGACAAGTGGGACATAACAGGGACAAGAGGGACATTACAGAGACAAGATGGACATAACAGGGACAAGAGGGACATAACACAGACAAGAGGGACATAACAGGGACAAGAGGGACATAACAGGGACAAGTGGGACATAACAGAGACAAGTGGGACATAACAGAGATAATAGGGACATAACAGAGACAAGTGGGACAGAACAGAGACAAGAGGGACATAACAGGGATAAGAGGGACATAACAGAGACAAGACAGACATAACAGGGACAAACGGGACGTAACAGAGACAAGTGGGACATAACAGGGACAAGAGGGACTTAACAGAGACAAGTGGGACATTACAGAGACAAGAGGGACATAACAGGGACAAGAGGGACATAACAGATACAAGAGGGACATAACAGGGACAAACGGGACATTACAGGGACAACAGGGACATAACAGTGAGAACGTGGGACATAACAGAGACAAGAGGGACATAACAGGGACAAGAGGGACATAACAGGGATAAGAGGGACATAACAGAGACAAGACAGACATAACAGGGACAAACGGGACGTAACAGAGACAAGTGGGACATAACAGGGACAAGAGGGACTTAACAGAGACAAACGGGACATAACAGAGAGAAGGTGGGAAATAACAGAGACAAGAGGGACATAACAGATACAAGTGGGAAATAACAGAGACAAGAGGGACATAACAGATACAAGACGGACATAACAGGGACAAACGGGACATAACCGGGACAAGTGGGATAGAACAGGGACAAGAGGGAAATAACAGAGACAAGTAGGACATAACAGCGACAAGTCGGACATAACAGGGACAAGAGGGACATAACAGGGACAAGAGGGACATAACAGAGACAAGAGGGACATAGCAGAGACAAGAGGGATATAACAGAGACAAGTGGGACATAACAGAGACAAGAGGGACATAACAGTGACAAACGGGACATAACAGAGACAAGTGGGAAATAACAGAGACAAGAGGGACATAACAGATACAAGAGCGACATAACAGCGACAAGTCGGACATAACAGGGACAAGAGGGACATAACAGGGACAAGTGGGACATAACAGTGACAAACGGGACATAACAGGGACAAGTGGACATAACAGGGACAAGTGGGACATAACAGAGACAGGAGGGACATAACAGTGACAAACGGGACATAACAGAGACAAGTGGGAAATAACAGAGACAAGAGGGACATAACAGATACAAGACGGACATAACAGGGACAAACGGGACATAACCAGGACAAGTGGGACATAACAGGGACAAGAGGGACATAACAGAGACAAACGGGACATAACAGAGACAAGAGGGACATAACAGGGACATGAGGGACATAACAGGGACAAGTGGGACATAACAGAGACAAGTGGGACATAACAGAGATAAGAGGGACACAACAGAGACAAGTGGGACAGAAAAGAGACAAGAGGGACATAACAGGGACAAGAGGGACATAACAGGGACAAGAGGGACATAACAGAGCGAAAGTGGGACATAACAGAGACAAGAGGGACATAACAGGGACAAACGGGACATAACAGGGACAAGAGGGATATAACAGAGAGAACGTGGGACATAACAGAGACAAGTGGGACATAACAGAGACAAGTGGGACATAACAGAGACAAGAGGGACATAACAGGGACAAGAGGGACATAACAGATACAAGAGGGACATAACAGGGACAAACGGGACATAACAGAGACAAGAGGGACATAACAGGGATAAGAGGGACATAACAGAGACAAGACAGACATAACAGGGACTAACGGGACGTAACAGAGACAAGTGGGACATAACAGGGACAAGAGGGACTTAACAGAGACAAACGGGACATAACAGAGACAAGTGGGAAATAACAGAGACAAGAGGGACATAACAGATACAAGACGGACATAACAGGGACAAACGGGACATAACCGGGACAAGTGGGACATAACAGGGACAGGAGGGAAATAACAGAGACAAGTGGGACATAACAGCGACAAGTCGGACATAACAGGGACAAGAGGGACATAACAGGGACAAGAGGGACATAACAGAGACAAGAGGGACATAACAGAGACAAGTGGGACATAACAGGGACAAACGGGACATAACAGAGACAAGTGGGACATAACAGAGACAAGTGGGACATAACAGAGATAATAGGGACATAACAGAGACAAGTGGGACAGAACAGAGACAAGAGGGACATAACAGGGATAAGAGGGACATAACAGAGACAAGACAGACATAACAGGGACAAACGGGACGTAACAGAGACAAGTGGGACATAACAGGGACAAGAGGGACTTAACAGAGACAAGTGGGACATTACAGAGACAAGAGGGACATAACAGAGACAAGTGGGACATAGCAGAGACAAGAGGGACATAACAGAGACAAGTGGGACATAACAGGGACAAAGGGGACATAACAGAGACAAGTGGGACATAACAGAGACAAGTGGGACATAACAGAGATAATAGGGACATAACAGAGACAAGTGGGACAGAACAGAGACAAGAGGGACATAACAGGGATAAGAGGGACATAACAGAGACAAGACAGACATAACAGGGACAAACGGGACGTAACAGAGACAAGTGGGACATAACAGGGACAAGAGGGACTTAACAGAGACAAGTGGGACATTACAGAGACAAGAGGGACATAACAGGGACAAGAGGGACATAACAGATACAAGAGGGACATAACAGGGACAAACGGGACATTACAGGGACAACAGGGACATAACAGTGAGAACGTGGGACATAACAGAGACAAGAGGGACATAACAGGGACAAGAGGGACATAACAGGGATAAGAGGGACATAACAGAGACAAGACAGACATAACAGGGACAAACGGGACGTAACAGAGACAAGTGGGACATAACAGGGACAAGAGGGACTTAACAGAGACAAACGGGACATAACAGAGAGAAGGTGGGAAATAACAGAGACAAGAGGGACATAACAGATACAAGTGGGAAATAACAGAGACAAGAGGGACATAACAGATACAAGACGGACATAACAGGGACAAACGGGACATAACCGGGACAAGTGGGATAGAACAGGGACAAGAGGGAAATAACAGAGACAAGTAGGACATAACAGCGACAAGTCGGACATAACAGGGACAAGAGGGACATAACAGGGACAAGAGGGACATAACAGAGACAAGAGGGACATAGCAGAGACAAGAGGGATATAACAGAGACAAGTGGGACATAACAGAGACAAGAGGGACATAACAGTGACAAACGGGACATAACAGAGACAAGTGGGAAATAACAGAGACAAGAGGGACATAACAGATACAAGAGCGACATAACAGCGACAAGTCGGACATAACAGGGACAAGAGGGACATAACAGGGACAAGTGGGACATAACAGTGACAAACGGGACATAACAGGGACAAGTGGACATAACAGGGACAAGTGGGACATAACAGAGACAGGAGGGACATAACAGTGACAAACGGGACATAACAGAGACAAGTGGGAAATAACAGAGACAAGAGGGACATAACAGATACAAGACGGACATAACAGGGACAAACGGGACATAACCAGGACAAGTGGGACATAACAGGGACAAGAGGGACATAACAGAGACAAACGGGACATAACAGAGACAAGAGAGACATAACAGGGACATGAGGGACATAACAGGGACAAGTGGGACATAACAGAGACAAGTGGGACATAACAGAGATAAGAGGGACACAACAGAGACAAGTGGGACAGAAAAGAGACAAGAGGGACATAACAGGGACAAGAGGGACATAACAGGGACAAGAGGGACATAACAGAGCGAAAGTGGGACATAACAGAGACAAGAGGGACATAACAGGGACAAACGGGACATAACAGGGACAAGAGGGATATAACAGAGAGAACGTGGGACATAACAGAGACAAGTGGGACATAACAGAGACAAGTGGGACATAACAGAGACAAGAGGGACATAACAGGGACAAGAGGGACATAACAGATACAAGAGGGACATAACAGGGACAAACGGGACATAACAGAGACAAGAGGGACATAACAGGGATAAGAGGGACATAACAGAGACAAGACAGACATAACAGGGACTAACGGGACGTAACAGAGACAAGTGGGACATAACAGGGACAAGAGGGACTTAACAGAGACAAACGGGACATAACAGAGACAAGTGGGAAATAACAGAGACAAGAGGGACATAACAGATACAAGACGGACATAACAGGGACAAACGGGACATAACCGGGACAAGTGGGACATAACAGGGACAGGAGGGAAATAACAGAGACAAGTGGGACATAACAGCGACAAGTCGGACATAACAGGGACAAGAGGGACATAACAGGGACAAGAGGGACATAACAGAGACAAGAGGGACATAGCAGAGACAAGAGGGACATAACAGAGACAAGTGGGACATAACAGGGACAAACGGGACATAACAGAGACAAGTGGGACATAACAGAGACAAGAGGGACATAACAGAGGCAAACGGGACATAACAGAGACAGGTGGACATAACAGGGACAAGAGGGACATAACAGATACAAGAGGGGCATAACAGAGACAAACGGGACATAACAGAGACAATAGGGACATAACAGAGACAGGTGGAAATAACAGGGACAAGAGGGACATAACAGGGACAAGAGGGACATAACAGAGACACAAGGGACATAACAGAGACAAGTGGGACATAACAGAGACAAGAGGGACATAACAGAGGCAAACGGGACATAACAGAGACAGGTGGACACAACAGGGACAAGAGGGACATAACAAATACAAGAGGGGCATAACAGAGACAAACGGGACATAACAGAGACAATAGGGACATAACAGAGACAGGTGGACATAACAGGGACAGGAGGGACATAACAGAGACAAACGGGACATAACAGAGACAAGAGGGACATAACAGGGACAAGTGGGACATAACAGAGACAAGAGGGACATAACAGTGACAAACGGGACATAACAGAGACAAGTGGGAAATAACAGAGACAAGAGGGACATAACAGATACAAGACGGACATAACAGGGACAAACGGGACATAACCGGGACAAGTGGGACGTAACAGGGACAAGAGGGAAATAACAGAGACAACAGCGACATAACAGGGACAAGAGGGACATAACAGAGACAAGAGGGACATAACAGAGACAAGAGGGACATAACAGTGACAAACGGGACATAACAGAGATAAGTGGGAAATAACAGAGACAAGAGGGACATAACAGATACAAGACGGACATAACAGGGACAAACGGGACATAACCGGGACAAGTGGGACGTAACAGGGACAAGAGGGAAATAACAGAGACAAGTGGGACATAACAGTGACAAACGGGACATAATAGAGACACGAGGGACATAACAGAGACAAGAGGGACATAACAGAGACAAGAGCGACATAACAGGGACAAGAGGGACATAACAGGGACAAGAGGGACATAACAGAGACAAACAGGACATAACAGGGACAAGAGGGAAATAACAGAGACAAGTGGGACATAACAGTGACAAACGGGACATAACAGAGACACGAGGGACATAACAGAGACAAGAGGGACATAACAGAGACAAGTCGGACATAACAGGGACAAGAGGGACATAACAGGGACAAGAGGGACATAACAGGGACAAACGGGACATAACAGGGACAAGAGGGACATAACAGAGACAAGAAGGACATAACAGAGACACAAGGGACATAACAGGGACAAGTGGGACATAACAGAGACAAGAGGGACATAACAGAGGCAGGTGGACATAACAGAGACAAACGGGACATAACAGAGACAATAGGGACATAACAGAGACAGGTAGACATAACAGGGACAAGAGGGACATAACAGAGACAAACAGGACATAACAGAGACAAGAGGGACATAACAGGTACAAGTGAGACATAACAGAGACAAGTGGGACATAACAGGGACAAGAGGGACATAACAGAGACAAGATGGACATAACAGGGACAAGAGGGACATAACACAGACAAGAGGGACATAACAGGGACAAGAGGGACATAACAGGGACAAGTGGGACATAACAGAGACAAGTGGGACATAACAGAGATAATAGGGACATAACAGAGACAAGTGGGACAGAACAGAGACAAGAGGGACATAACAGGGATAAGAGGGACATAACAGAGACAAGACAGACATAACAGGGACAAACGGGACGTAACAGAGACAAGTGGGACATAACAGGGACAAGAGGGACTTAACAGAGACAAGTGGGACATTACAGAGACAAGAGGGACATAACAGGGACAAGAGGGACATAACAGATACAAGAGGGACATAACAGGGACAAACGGGACATTACAGGGACAACAGGGACATAACAGTGAGAACGTGGGACATAACAGAGACAAGAGGGACATAACAGGGACAAGAGGGACATAACAGGGATAAGAGGGACATAACAGAGACAAGACAGACATAACAGGGACAAACGGGACGTAACAGAGACAAGTGGGACATAACAGGGACAAGAGGGACTTAACAGAGACAAACGGGACATAACAGAGAGAAGGTGGGAAATAACAGAGACAAGAGGGACATAACAGATACAAGTGGGAAATAACAGAGACAAGAGGGACATAACAGATACAAGACGGACATAACAGGGACAAACGGGACATAACCGGGACAAGTGGGATAGAACAGGGACAAGAGGGAAATAACAGAGACAAGTAGGACATAACAGCGACAAGTCGGACATAACAGGGACAAGAGGGACATAACAGGGACAAGAGGGACATAACAGAGACAAGAGGGACATAGCAGAGACAAGAGGGATATAACAGAGACAAGTGGGACATAACAGAGACAAGAGGGACATAACAGTGACAAACGGGACATAACAGAGACAAGTGGGAAATAACAGAGACAAGAGGGACATAACAGATACAAGAGCGACATAACAGCGACAAGTCGGACATAACAGGGACAAGAGGGACATAACAGGGACAAGTGGGACATAACAGTGACAAACGGGACATAACAGGGACAAGTGGACATAACAGGGACAAGTGGGACATAACAGAGACAGGAGGGACATAACAGTGACAAACGGGACATAACAGAGACAAGTGGGAAATAACAGAGACAAGAGGGACATAACAGATACAAGACGGACATAACAGGGACAAACGGGACATAACCAGGACAAGTGGGACATAACAGGGACAAGAGGGACATAACAGAGACAAGAGGGACATAACAGAGACAAGAGCGACATAACAGCGACAAGTCGGACATAACAGGGACAAGAGGGACATAACAGGGACAGGAGGGACATAACAGAGACAAGAGGGACATAACAGAGACAAGAGGGACATAACAGAAACAAGAGGGACATAGCAGAGATAAGAGGGACATAGCAGAGACAAGAGGGACATAACAGAGACAAGAGGGACATAACAGTGACAAATGGGACATAACAGAGACAAGTGGGAAATAACAGAGACAAGAGGGACATAACAGATACAAGACGGACATAACAGGGACAAACGGGACATAACCGGGACAAGTGGGACATAACAGGGACAAGTGGGAAATAACAGAGACAAGTGGGACATAACAGTGACAAACGGGACATAAGAGAGACACGAGGGACATAACAGAGACAAGAGGGACATAACAGAGACAAGAGCGACATAACAGCGACAAGTCGGACATAACAGGGACAAGAGGGACATAACAGGGACAAGAGGGACATAACAGAGACAAACAGGACATAACAGGGACAAGAGGGAAATAACAGAGACAAGTGGGACATAACAGTGACAAACGGGACACAACAGAGACACGAGGGACATAACAGAGACAAGAGGGACATAACAGAGACACAAGGGACATAACAGAGACACAAGGGACATAACAGAGACAAGAGGGACATAACAGAGACACAAGGGACATAACAGGGACAAGAGGGACATAACAGAGACAAGAAGGACATAACAGAGACAAGGGGACATAACAGGGACAAGAGGGACATAACAGAGACACGAGGGACATAACAGGGACAAACGGGACATAACAGAGACAGGTGGACATAACAGGGACAAGAGGGACATAACAGGGACAAGAGGGACATAACAGAGACACAAGGGACATAACAGGGACAAGAGGGACATAACAGGGACAAGAGGGACATAACAGAGACACAAGGGACATAACAGGGACAAGAGGGACATAACAGATACAAGTGTGGCATAACAGAGAAAAACGGGGCATAACAGAGACAATAGGGACATAACAGAGACAGGTGGACATAACAGGGACAAGAGGGACATAACAGAGACAAACGGGACATAACAGAGACAAGAGGGACATAACAGCGACAAGTGGGACATAACAGAGACAGGTGGACATAACAGTAACAAACAGGACATAACAGAGACAAGAGGGACATAACAGGGACAAGAGGGACATAACAGAGACAAGAGGGACATAACAGGTACAAGTGGGACATAACAGAGACAAGTGGGACATAACAGAGACAAGAGGGACATAACAGGTACAAGTGGGACATAACAGAGACAAGTGGGACATAACAGAGACAAGAGGGACATAACAGAGACAAGAGGGACATAACAGTGACAAATGGGACATAACAGAGACAAGTGGGAAATAACAGAGACAAGAGGGACATAACAGATACAAGACGGACATAACAGGGACAAGAGGGACATAACAGGGACAGGAGGGACATAACAGAGACAAGAGGGACATAACAGAGACAAGAGGGACATAACAGAAACAAGAGGCACATAGCAGAGATAAGAGGGACATAGCAGAGACAAGAGGGACATAACAGAGACAAGAGGGACATAACAGTGACAAATGGGACATAACAGAGACAAGTGGGAAATAACAGAGACAAGAGGGACATAACAGATACAAGACGGACATAACAGGGACAAACGGGACATAACCGGGACAAGTGGGACATAACAGGGACAAGTGGGAAATAACAGAGACAAGTGGGACATAACAGTGACAAACGGGACATAAGAGAGACACGAGGGACATAACAGAGACAAGAGGGACATAACAGAGACAAGAGCGACATAACAGCGACAAGTCGGACATAACAGGGACAAGAGGGACATAACAGGGACAAGAGGGACATAACAGAGACAAACAGGACATAACAGGGACAAGAGGGAAATAACAGAGACAAGTGGGACATAACAGTGACAAACGGGACACAACAGAGACACGAGGGACATAACAGAGACAAGAGGGACATAACAGAGACACAAGGGACATAACAGAGACACAAGGGACATAACAGAGACAAGAGGGACATAACAGAGACACAAGGGACATAACAGGGACAAGAGGGACATAACAGAGACAAGAAGGACATAACAGAGACAAGGGGACATAACAGGGACAAGAGGGACATAACAGAGACACGAGGGACATAACAGGGACAAACGGGACATAACAGAGACAGGTGGACATAACAGGGACAAGAGGGACATAACAGGGACAAGAGGGACATAACAGAGACACAAGGGACATAACAGGGACAAGAGGGACATAACAGGGACAAGAGGGACATAACAGAGACACAAGGGACATAACAGGGACAAGAGGGACATAACAGATACAAGTGTGGCATAACAGAGAAAAACGGGGCATAACAGAGACAATAGGGACATAACAGAGACAGGTGGACATAACAGGGACAAGAGGGACATAACAGAGACAAACGGGACATAACAGAGACAAGAGGGACATAACAGCGACAAGTGGGACATAACAGAGACAGGTGGACATAACAGTAACAAACAGGACATAACAGAGACAAGAGGGACATAACAGGGACAAGAGGGACATAACAGAGACAAGAGGGACATAACAGGTACAAGTGGGACATAACAGAGACAAGTGGGACATAACAGAGACAAGAGGGACATAACAGGTACAAGTGGGACATAACAGAGACAAGTGGGACATAACAGAGACAAGAGGGACATAACAGAGACAAGAGGGACATAACAGTGACAAATGGGACATAACAGAGACAAGTGGGAAATAACAGAGACAAGAGGGACATAACAGATACAAGACGGACATAACAGGGACAAGAGGGACATAACAGGGACAGGAGGGACATAACAGAGACAAGAGGGACATAACAGAGACAAGAGGGACATAACAGAAACAAGAGGGACATAGCAGAGATAAGAGGGACATAGCAGAGACAAGAGGGACATAACAGAGAGAAGAGGGACATAACAGTGACAAATGGGACATAACAGAGACAAGTGGGAAATAACAGAGACAAGAGGGACATAACAGATACAAGACGGACATAACAGGGACAAACGGGACATAACCGGGACAAGTGGGACATAACAGGGACAAGTGGGAAATAACAGAGACAAGTGGGACATAACAGTGACAAACGGGACATAAGAGAGACACGAGGGACATAACAGAGACAAGAGGGACATAACAGAGACAAGAGCGACATAACAGCGACAAGTCGGACATAACAGGGACAAGAGGGACATAACAGGGACAAGAGGGACATAACAGAGACAAACAGGACATAACAGGGACAAGAGGGAAATAACAGAGACAAGTGGGACATAACAGTGACAAACGGGACACAACAGAGACACGAGGGACATAACAGAGACAAGAGGGACATAACAGAGACACAAGGGACATAACAGAGACACAAGGGACATAACAGAGACAAGAGGGACATAACAGAGACACAAGGGACATAACAGGGACAAGAGGGACATAACAGAGACAAGAAGGACATAACAGAGACAAGGGGACATAACAGGGACAAGAGGGACATAACAGAGACACGAGGGACATAACAGGGACAAACGGGATATAACAGAGACAGGTGGACATAACAGGGACAAGAGGGACATAACAGGGACAAGAGGGACATAACAGAGACACAAGGGACATAACAGGGACAAGAGGGACATAACAGATACAAGTGTGGCATAACAGAGAAAAACGGGGCATAACAGAGACAATAGGGACATAACAGAGACCGGTGGACATAACAGGGACAAGAGGGACATAACAGAGACAAACGGGACATAACAGAGACAAGAGGGACATAACAGAGACAAGTGGGACATAACAGAGACAAGAGGGACATAACAGTGACAAGTGGGACATAACAGAGACAAGAGGGACATAACAGTGACAAGCGGGACATAACAGAGACAAGTGGGAAATAACAGAGACAAGAGGGACATAACAGATACAAGACCGACATAACAGCGACAAGTCGGACATAACAGGGACAAGAGGGACATAACAGGGACAAGTGGGACATAACAGTGACAAACGGGACATAACAGAGACAAGTGGGAAATAACAGAGACAAGAGGGACATAACAGATACAAGACAGACATAACAGGGACAAACGGGACATAACCGGGACAAGTGGGACGTAACAGGGACAAGAGAGAAAAAACAGAGACAAGTGGGACATAACAGTGACAAACGGGACATAACAGAGACACGAGGGACATAACAGAGACAAGAGGGACATAACAGAGACAAGAGGGGCATAATTGCGACAAGTCGGACATAACAGGGACAAGAGGGACATAACAGGGACAAGAGGGACATAACAGACAAGAGGGACATAACAGAGACAAGAGGGACATAACAGGGACAAGTGGACATAACAGGGACAAGTGGGACATAACAGAGACAAGAGGGACATAACAGTGACAAACGGGAGATAACAGAGACAAGTGGGAAATAACAGAGACAAGAGGGACATAACAGATACAAGACGGACATAACAGGGACAAACGGGACATAACAGGGACAAGAGGGAAATAACAGAGACAAGTGGGACATAACAGTGACAAACGGGACATAACAGAGACACGAGGGACATAACAGAGACAAGAGGGACATAACAGAGACAAGAGGGACATAACAGAGACAAGAGCGACATAACAGCGATAAGTCGGACATAACAGCGACAAGAGGGACATAACAGGGACAAGAGGGACATAACAGAGACAAGAGGGACATAACAGAGACAAGAGGGACATAACAGGGACAAACGGGACATAACAGGGACAAGAGGGACATAACAGAGACAAGAAGGACATAACAGGGACAAACGGGACATAACAGGGACAAGTGGGACATAACAGAGACAAGAGGGACATAGCAGAGACAAGAGGGACATAACAGAGACAAGTGGGACATAACAGAGACAAGAGGGACATAACAGTGACAAACGGGACATAACAGAGACAAGTGGGAAATAACAGAGACAAGAGGGACATAACAGATACAAGACGGACATAATAGGGACAAACGGGACATAACCGGGACAAGTGGGACATAACAGGGACAAGAGGGAAATAACAGAGACAAGTGGGACATAACAGTGACAAACGGGACATAACAGGGACAAGAGGGACATAACAGAGACAAGAAGGACATAACAGAGACAAGGGGACATAACAGGGACAAGAGGGACATAACAGAGACACGAGGGACATAACAGGGACAAACGGGACATAACAGAGACAGGTGGACATAACAGGGACACGAGGGACATAACAGGGACAAGAGGGACATAACAGAGACACAAGGGACATAACAGGGACAAGAGGGACATAACAGGGACAAGAGGGACATAACAGCGACAAGTGGGACATAACAGAGACAGGTGGACATAACAGTAACAAACAGGACATAACAGAGACAAGAGGGACATAACAGGGACAAGAGGGACATAACAGAGACAAGAGGGACATAACAGGTACAAGTGGGACATAACAGAGACAAGTGGGACATAACAGAGACAAGAGGGACATAACAGGTACAAGTGGGACATAACAGAGACAAGTGGGACATAACAGAGACAAGAGGGACATAACAGAGACAAGAGGGACATAACAGTGACAAATGGGACATAACAGAGACAAGTGGGAAATAACAGAGACAAGAGGGACATAACAGATACAAGACGGACATAACAGGGACAAGAGGGACATAACAGGGACAGGAGGGACATAACAGAGACAAGAGGGACATAACAGAGACAAGAGGGACATAACAGAAACAAGAGGGACATAGCAGAGATAAGAGGGACATAGCAGAGACAAGAGGGACATAACAGAGAGAAGAGGGACATAACAGTGACAAATGGGACATAACAGAGACAAGTGGGAAATAACAGAGACAAGAGGGACATAACAGATACAAGACGGACATAACAGGGACAAACGGGACATAACCGGGACAAGTGGGACATAACAGGGACAAGTGGGAAATAACAGAGACAAGTGGGACATAACAGTGACAAACGGGACATAAGAGAGACACGAGGGACATAACAGAGACAAGAGGGACATAACAGAGACAAGAGCGACATAACAGCGACAAGTCGGACATAACAGGGACAAGAGGGACATAACAGGGACAAGAGGGACATAACAGAGACAAACAGGACATAACATTGACAAGAGGGAAATAACAGAGACAAGTGGGACATAACAGTGACAAACGGGACACAACAGAGACACGAGGGACATAACAGAGACAAGAGGGACATAACAGAGACACAAGGGACATAACAGAGACACAAGGGACATAACAGAGACAAGAGGGACATAACAGAGACACAAGGGACATAACAGGGACAAGAGGGACATAACAGAGACAAGAGGGACATAACAGGGACAAGAGGGACATAACAGAGACAAGAGGGAAATAACAGGGACAAGAGGGACATAACAGAGACAAGAGGGACATAACAGGGACAAGAGGGACATAACAGAGACAAGAGGGACATAACAGGGACAAGTGGGACATAACAGAGACAAGCGGGACATAACAGGGACAAGAGGGACATAACAGAGACAAGAGGGACATAACAGGGAGAAGAGAGACATAACAGGGACAAGTGGGACATAACCGAGACAAGTGGGACATAACAGATACAAGAGCGACATAACAGGGACAAACGGGACATAACAGAGACAAGTGGGACATAACAGGGACAAGAGGGACATAACAGAGACAAGAGGGACATAACAGGGACAAGAGGGACATAACAGGGACAAGTGGGACATAACAGAGACAAGTGGGACATAACAGAGATAAGAGGGACATAACAGAGACAAGTGGGACAGAACAGAGACAAGAGGGACATAACAGAGACAAGAGGGACATAACAGGGACAAGAGGGACATAACAGAGAGAAAGTGGGACATAACAGAGACAAGTGGGACATAACAGAGACAAGAGGGACATAACAGGGACAAACGGGACATAACAGGGACAAGAGGGACATAACAGAGAGAACGTGGGACATAACAGAGACAAGTGGGACATAACAGAGACAAGTGGGACATAACAGAGACAAGAGGGACATAACAGGGACAAACGGGACATAACAGAGACAAGAGGGACATAACAGGGATAAGAGGGACATAACAGAGACAAGACAGACATAATAGGGACAAACGGGACGTAACAGAGACAAGTGGGACATAACAGGGACAAGAGGGACTTAACAGAGACAAACGGGACATAACAGAGAGAAGGTGGGACATAACAGAGACAAGAGGCGCATAACAGGGACAAGAGAGACATAACAGATACAAGAGGGACATAACAGGGACAAACGGGACATAACAGAGACAAGAGGGACATAACAGGGATAAGAGGGACATAACAGAGACAAGACAGACATAACAGGGACAAACGGGACGTAACAGAGACAAGTGGGACATAACAGGGACAAGAGGGACTTAACAGAGACAAACGGGACATAACAGAGAGAAGGTGGGACATAACAGAGACAAGAGGGACATAACAGGGACAAGTGGGACATAACAGGGACAAGTGGGACATAACAGTGACAAACGGGACATAACAGAGACAAGTGGGAAATAACAGAGACAAGAGGGACATCACAGATACAAGACGGACATAACAGGGACAAACGGGACATAACCGGGACAAGTGGGACATAACAGGGACAAGAGGGAAATAACAGAGACAAGTGGGATATAACAGTGACAAACGGGACATAACAGAGACACGAGGGACATAACAGAGACAAGAGGGACATAACAGAGACAAGAGGGACATAACTGCGACAAGTCGGACATAACAGGGACAAGAGGGACATAACAGGGACAAGAGGGACATAACAGGGACAAGAGGGACATAACAGAGACAAGTGGGACATAACAGAGACAAGAGGGACATAACAGTGACAAGCGGGACATAACAGAGACAAGTGGGAAATAACAGACACAAGAGGGACATAACAGATACAAGAGCGACATAACAGCGACAAGTCGGACATAACAGGGACAAGAGGGACATAACAGGGACAAGAGGGACATAACAGAGACAAACAGGACATAACAGGGACAAGAGGGAAATAACAGAGACAAGTGGGACATAACAGTGACAAACGGGACATAACAGGGACAAGTGGACATAACAGGGACAAGAGGGACATAACAGAGACTAGTGGGAAATAACAGAGACAAGAGGGACATAACAGATACAAGACGGACATAACAGGGACAAACGGGATATAACAGGGACAAGAGGGACATAACAGAGACAAGTGGGAAATAACAGAGACAAGAGGGACATAACAGATACAAGACGGACATAACAGAGACAAACGGGATATAACAGATACAAGACGGACATAACAGTGACAAACGGGACATAACAGAGACAAGTGGGAAATAACAGAGACAAGAGGGACATAACAGATACAAGATGGACATAACAGGGACAAACGGGATACAACCGGGACAAGTGGGACATAACAGGGACAAGAGGGAAATAACAGAGACAAGTGGGACATAACAGTGACAAAGGGGACATAACAGAGACACGAGGGACATAACAGAGACAAGAGGGACATACCAGAGACAAGAGCGACATAACAGCGACAAGTCGGACATAACAGGGACAAGAGGGACATAACAGGGACAAGAGGGACATAACAGAGACAAGAGGGACATAACAGAGACAAGAGGGACATAACAGGGACAAACGGGACATAACAGGGACAAGAGGGACATAACAGAGACAAGAAGGACATAACAGGGACAAACGGGACATAACAGGGACAAGTGGGACATAACAGAGACAAGAGGGACATAGCAGAGACAAGAGGGACATAACAGACACAAGTGGGACATAACAGAGACAAGAGGGACATAACAGTGACAAACGGGACATAACAGAGACAAGTGGGAAATAACAGAGACAAGAGGGACATAACAGATACAAGACGGACATAACAGGGACAAACGGGACATAACCGGGACAAGTGGGACATAACAGGGACAAGAGGGAAATAACAGAGACAAGTGGGACATAACAGTGACAAACGGGACATAACAGAGAATCGAGGGACATAACAGAGACAAGAGGGACATAACAGAGACAAGTCGGACATAACAGGGACAAGAGGGACATAACAGGGACAAACGGGACATAACAGGGACAAGAGGGATATAACAAAGACAAGAGGGACATAACAGAGACACAAGGGACATAACAGAGACAAGTGGGACATAACAGAGACAAGTGGGACATAACAGAGGCAAACGGGACATAACAGAGACAGTTGGACATAACAGGGACAAGAGGGACATAACAGTTACAAGTGGGACATAACAGAGACAGATGGGACATAACAGAGACAAGTGAGACATAACAGAGACAAGAGGGACATAACAGGGACAAGAGGGAAATAACAGAGACAAGTGGGATATAACAGTGACAAACGGGACATAACAGAGACACGAGGGACATAACAGAGACAAGAGGGACATAACAGAGACAAGAGGGACATAACTGCGACAAGTCGGACATAACAGGGACAAGAGGGACATAACAGAGACAAGTGGGACATAACAGAGACAAGAGGGACATAACAGTGACAAGCGGGACATAACAGAGACAAGTGGGAAATAACAGACACAAGAGGGACATAACAGATACAAGAGCGACATAACAGCGACAAGTCGGACATAACAGGGACAAGAGGGACATAACAGGGACAAGAGGGACATAACAGAGACAAACAGGACATAACAGGGACAAGAGGGAAATAACAGAGACAAGTGGGACATAACAGTGACAAACGGGACATAACAGGGACAAGTGGACATAACAGGGACAAGAGGGACATAACAGAGACAAGTGGGAAATAACAGAGACAAGAGGGACATAACAGATACAAGACGGACATAACAGGGACAAACGGGATATAACAGGGACAAGAGGGACATAACAGAGACAAGTGGGAAATAACAGAGACAAGAGGGACATAACAGATACAAGACGGACATAACAGAGACAAACGGGATATAACAGATACAAGACGGACATAACAGTGACAAACGGGACATAACAGAGACAAGTGGGAAATAACAGAGACAAGAGGGACATAACAGATACAAGACGGACATAACAGGGACAAACGGGATATAACCGGGACAAGTGGGACATAACAGGGACAAGAGGGAAATAACAGAGACAAGTGGGACATAACAGTGACAAAGGGGACATAACAGAGAAACGAGGGACATAACAGAGACAAGAGGGACATAACAGAGACAAGAGCGACATAACAGCGACAAGTCGGACATAACAGGGACAAGAGGGACATAACAAGGACAAGAGGGACATAACAGAGACAAGAGGGACATAACAGAGACAAGAGGGACATAACAGGGACAAACGGGACATAACAGGGACAAGAGGGACATAACAGAGACAAGAAGGACATAACAGGGACAAACGGGACATAACAGGGACAAGTGGGACATAACAGAGACAAGAGGGACATAACAGTGACAAACGGGACATAACAGAGACAAGTGGGAAATAACAGAGACAAGAGGGACATAACAGATACAAGACGGACATAACAGGGACAAACGGGACATAACCGGGACAAGTGGGACATAACAGGGACAAGAGGGAAATAACAGAGACAAGTGGGACATAACAGTAACAAACGGGACATAACAGAGAATCGAGGGACATAACAGAGACAAGAGGGACATAACAGAGACAAGTCGGACATAACAGGGACAAGAGGGACATAACAGGGACAAACGGGACATAACAGGGACAAGAGGGATATAACAAAGACAAGAGGGACATAACAGAGACACAAGGGACATAACAGAGACAAGTGGGACATAACAGAGACAAGTGGGACATAACAGAGGCAAACGGGACATAACAGAGACAGTTGGACATAACAGGGACAAGAGGGACATAACAGTTACAAGTGGGAAATAACAGAGACAGACGGGACATAACAGAGACAAGTGAGACATAACAGAGACAAGAGGGACATAACAGGGAAAAGTGGGACGTAACAGAGACAAGAGGGACATAACAGGGACAAGTGGGACATAACAGAGACAAGAGGGACACAACAGGGACAAGAGGGATATAACAGGGAGAAGAGGGACATAACAGAGACAAGAGGGACATAACAGGGACAAGAGGGACAGGACAGAGACAAGAGGGACAGAACAGAGACAAGTGGGATATAGCAGAGACAAGAGGGTCATAACAGAGACAAGAGCGACATAACAGAGACAAGAGGGACATAACAGGGACAAGAAGGACATAACAGAGACAAGAGGGACATAACAGGGACAAGAGGGACATAACAGAGACAAGAGGGACATAACAGAGACAAGAGGGACATAACAGGGACAAGAGGGACATAACAGAGACAAGAGGGACATAACAGAGACAACAGGGACATAACAGGGACAAGAGGGACATAACAGAGACAAGAGGGACATAACAGGGACAAGAGGGACATAACAGAGACAAGAGGGACATAACAGGGACAAGAGGGACAGGACAGAGACAAGAGGGACAGAACAGAGACAAGTGGGATATAACAGAGACAAGAGGGTCATAACAGAGACAAGAGCGACATAACAGAGACAAGAGGGACATAACAGGGACAAGAGGGACATAACAGAGACAAGAGGGACATAACAGGGACAAGAGGGACATAACATGGACAAGAGGGACATAACAGAAACAAGAGGGACATAACAGGGACAAGAGGGACATAACAGAGACAAGAGGGAAATAACAGAGACAAGTGGGACATAACAGTTACAAACGGGACATAACAGAGACAGGAGGGACATAACAGAGACAAGAGCGACATAACAGAGACAAGTCGGACATAACAGGGACAAGAGGGACATAATAGGGACAAGAGGGACATAACAGTGACAAGAAGGACATAACAGAGACACAAGGGACATAACAGAGACAAGTGGGACATAACAGAGACAAGAGGGACATAAGAGAGGCAAACGGGACATAACAGAGACAAGAGGGGCATAACAGAGAAAAACGGGACATAACAGAGACAAACGGGACATAACAGAGACAATAGGGACATAACAGAGACAGGTGGACATAACAGGGACAAGAGGGATATAACAGAGACAGGTGGAAATAACAGAGACAAGAGGGACATAACAGAGACAGGTGGACATAACAGGGACAAGAGGGACATAACAGGGACAAACGGGACATAACAGAGACAAGAGGGGCATAACAGAGAAAAACGGGACATAACAGAGACAATGGGGACATAACAGAGACAAGAGGGGCATAACAGAGACAAACGGGACATAACAGAGACAATAGGGACATAACAGATACAGGTGGACATAACAGGGACAAGAGGGACATAACAGAGACAAACGGGACATAACAGAGACAAGAGGGACATAACAGGGACAAGAGGGACATAACAGAGACAAGAGGGACATAACAGAGACAAGTGGGACATAACAGAGATAATAGGGACATAACCGGGACAAGTGGGACAGAACAGAGACAAGATGGACATAACAGGGACAAGAGGGACTTAACAGAGACAAGTGGGACATAACAGAGACAAGAGGGACATGACAGAGACAAGAGGGACATAAGAGATACAAGAGGGACATAACAGGGACAAACGGGACATTACAGGGACAAGAGGGACATAACAGAGAGAACGTGGGACATAACAGAGACAAGTGGGACATAACAGAGACAAGAGGGACATAACAGGGACAAGAGGGACATAACAGATACAAGACGGACATAACAGGGACAAACTGGACATAACAGGGACAAGAGGGAAATAACAGAGACAAGTGGGACATAACAGTGACAAACGGGACATAACAGAGACACGAGGGACATAACAGAGACAAGAGGGACATAACAGAGACAAGAGGGACATAACAGAGACAAGAGCGACACAACAGCGATAAGTCGGACATAACAGCGACAAGAGGGACATAACAGGGACAAGAGGGACATAACAGAGACAAGAGGGACATAACAGAGACAAGAGGGACATAACAGGGACAAACGGGACATAACAGGGACAAGAGGGACATAACAGAGACAAGAAGGACATAACAGGGACAAACGGGACATAACAGGGACAAGTGGGACATAACAGAGACAAGAGGGACATAGCAGAGACAAGAGGGACATAACAGAGACAAGTGGGACATAACAGAGACAAGAGGGACATAACAGTGACAAACGGGACATAACAGAGACAAGTGGGAAATAACAGAGACAAGAGGGACATAACAGATACAAGACGGACATAATAGGGACAAACGGGACATAACCGGGACAAGTGGGACATAACAGGGACAAGAGGGAAATAACAGAGACAAGTGGGACATAACAGTGACAAACGGGACATAACAGGGACAAGAGGGACATAACAGAGACAAGAAGGACATAACAGAGACAAGGGGACATAACAGGGACAAGAGGGACATAACAGAGACACGAGGGACATAACAGGGACAAACGGGACATAACAGAGACAGGTGGACATAACAGGGACAAGAGGGACATAACAGGGACAAGAGGGACATAACAGAGACACAAGGGACATAACAGGGACAAGAGGGACATAACAGGGACAAGAGGGACATAACAGCGACAAGTGGGACATAACAGAGACAGGTGGACATAACAGTAACAAACAGGACATAACAGAGACAAGAGGGACATAACAGGGACAAGAGGGACATAACAGAGACAAGAGGGACATAACAGGTACAAGTGGGACATAACAGAGACAAGTGGGACATAACAGAGACAAGAGGGACATAACAGGTACAAGTGGGACATAACAGAGACAAGTGGGACATAACAGAGACAAGAGGGACATAACAGAGACAAGAGGGACATAACAGTGACAAATGGGACATAACAGAGACAAGTGGGAAATAACAGAGACAAGAGGGACATAACAGATACAAGACGGACATAACAGGGACAAGAGGGACATAACAGGGACAGGAGGGACATAACAGAGACAAGAGGGACATAACAGAGACAAGAGGGACATAACAGAAACAAGAGGGACATAGCAGAGATAAGAGGGACATAGCAGAGACAAGAGGGACATAACAGAGACAAGAGGGACATAACAGTGACAAATGGGACATAACAGAGACAAGTGGGAAATAACAGAGACAAGAGGGACATAACAGATACAAGACGGACATAACAGGGACAAACGGGACATAACCGGGACAAGTGGGACATAACAGGGACAAGTGGGAAATAACAGAGACAAGTGGGACATAACAGTGACAAACGGGACATAAGAGAGACACGAGGGACATAACAGAGACAAGAGGGACATAACAGAGACAAGAGCGACATAACAGCGACAAGTCGGACATAACATGGACAAGAGGGACATAACAGGGACAAGAGGGACATAACAGAGACAAACAGGACATAACAGGGACAAGAGGGAAATAACAGAGACAAGTGGGACATAACAGTGACAAACGGGACACAACAGAGACACGAGGGACATAACAGAGACAAGAGGGACATAACAGAGACACAAGGGACATAACAGAGACACAAGGGACATAACAGAGACAAGAGGGACATAACAGAGACACAAGGGACATAACAGGGACAAGAGGGACATAACAGAGACAAGAGGGACATAACAGGGACAAGAGGGACATAACAGAGACAAGAGGGACATAACAGGGACAAGAGGGACATAACAGAGACAAGAGGGACATAACAGGGACAAGAGGGACATAACAGAGACAAGAGGGACATAACAGGGACAAGTGGGACATAACAGAGACAAGCGGGACATAACAGGGACAAGAGGGACATAACAGAGACAAGAGGGACATAACAGGGACAAGAGAGACATAACAGGGACAAGTGGGACATAACCGAGACAAGTGGGACATAACAGATACAAGAGCGACATAACAGGGACAAACGGGACATAACAGAGACAAGTGGGACATAACAGGGACAAGAGGGACATAACAGAGACAAGAGGGACATAACAGGGACAAGAGGGACATAACAGGGACAAGTGGGACATAACAGAGACAAGTGGGACATAACAGAGATAAGAGGGACATAACAGAGACAAGTGGGACAGAACAGAGACAAGAGGGACATAACAGAGACAAGAGGGACATAACAGGGACAAGAGGGACATAACAGAGAGAAAGTGGGACATAACAGAGACAAGTGGGACATAACAGAGACAAGAGGGACATAACAGGGACAAACGGGACATAACAGGGACAAGAGGGACATAACAGAGAGAACGTGGGACATAACAGAGACAAGTGGGACATAACAGAGACAAGTGGGACATAACAGAGACAAGAGGGACATAACAGGGACAAACGGGACATAACAGAGACAAGAGGGACATAACAGGGATAAGAGGGACATAACAGAGACAAGACAGACATAACAGGGACAAACGGGACGTAACAGAGACAAGTGGGACATAACAGGGACAAGAGGGACTTAACAGAGACAAACGGGACATAACAGAGAGAAGGTGGGACATAACAGAGACAAGAGGGACATAACAGGGACAAGTGGGACATAACAGGGACAAGTGGGACATAACAGTGACAAACGGGACATAACAGAGACAAGTGGGAAATAACAGAGACAAGAGGGACATAACAGATACAAGACGGACATAACAGGGACAAACGGGACATAACCGGGACAAGTGGGACATAACAGGGACAAGAGGGAAATAACAGAGACAAGTGGGATATAACAGTGACAAACGGGACATAACAGAGACACGAGGGACATAACAGAGACAAGAGGGACATAACAGAGACAAGAGGGACATAACTGCGACAAGTCGGACATAACAGGGACAAGAGGGACATAACAGGGACAAGAGGGACATAACAGGGACAAGAGGGACATAACAGAGACAAGTGGGACATAACAGAGACAAGAGGGACATAACAGTGACAAGCGGGACATAACAGAGACAAGTGGGAAATAACAGACACAAGAGGGACATAACAGATACAAGAGCGACATAACAGCGACAAGTCGGACATAACAGGGACAAGAGGGACATAACAGGGACAAGAGGGACATAACAGAGACAAACAGGACATAACAGGGACAAGAGGGAAATAACAGAGACAAGTGGGACATAACAGTGACAAACGGGACATAACAGGGACAAGTGGACATAACAGGGACAAGAGGGACATAACAGAGACAAGTGGGAAATAACAGAGACAAGAGGGACATAACAGATACAAGACGGACATAACAGGGACAAACGGGATATAACAGGGACAAGAGGGACATAACAGAGACAAGTGGGAAATAACAGAGACAAGAGGGACATAACAGATACAAGACGGACATAACAGAGACAAACGGGATATAACAGATACAAGACGGACATAACAGTGACAAACGGGACATAACAGAGACAAGTGGGAAATAACAGAGACAAGAGGGACATAACAGATACAAGACGGACATAACAGGGACAAACGGGATATAACCGGGACAAGTGGGACATAACAGGGACAAGAGGGAAATAACAGAGACAAGTGGGACATAACAGTGACAAAGGGGACATAACAGAGACACGAGGGACATAACAGAGACAAGAGGGACATACCAGAGACAAGAGCGACATAACAGCGACAAGTCGGACATAACAGGGACAAGAGGGACATAACAGGGACAAGAGGGACATAACAGAGACAAGAGGGACATAACAGAGACAAGAGGGACATAACAGGGACAAACGGGACATAACAGGGACAAGAGGGACATAACAGAGACAAGAAGGACATAACAGGGACAAACGGGACATAACAGGGACAAGTGGGACATAACAGAGACAAGAGGGACATAGCAGAGACAAGAGGGACATAACAGACACAAGTGGGACATAACAGAGACAAGAGGGACATAACAGTGACAAACGGGACATAACAGAGACAAGTGGGAAATAACAGAGACAAGAGGGACATAACAGATACAAGACAGACATAACAGGGACAAACGGGACATAACCGGGACAAGTGGGACATAACAGGGACAAGAGGGAAATAACAGAGACAAGTGGGACATAACAGTGACAAACGGGACATAACAGAGAATCGAGGGACATAACAGAGACAAGAGGGACATAACAGAGACAAGTCGGACATAACAGGGACAAGAGGGACATAACAGGGACAAACGGGACATAACAGGGACAAGAGGGATATAACAAAGACAAGAGGGACATAACAGAGACACAAGGGACATAACAGAGACAAGTGGGACATAACAGAGACAAGTGGGACATAACAGAGGCAAACGGGACATAACAGAGACAGTTGGACATAACAGGGACAAGAGGGACATAACAGTTACAAGTGGGACATAACAGAGACAGACGGGACATAACAGAGACAAGTGAGACATAACAGAGACAAGAGGGACATAACAGGGACAAGAGGGAAATAACAGAGACAAGTGGGATATAACAGTGACAAACGGGACATAACAGAGACACGAGGGACATAACAGAGACAAGAGGGACATAACAGAGACAAGAGGGACATAAATGCGACAAGTCGGACATAACAGGGACAAGAGGGACATAACAGGGACAAGAGGGACATAACAGAGACAAGTGGGACATAACAGAGACAAGAGGGACATAACAGTGACAAGCGGGACATAACAGAGACAAGTGGGAAATAACAGACACAAGAGGGACATAACAGATACAAGAGCGACATAACAGCGACAAGTCGGACATAACAGGGACAAGAGGGACATAACAGGGACAAGAGGGACATAACAGAGACAAACAGGACATAACAGGGACAAGAGGGAAATAACAGAGACAAGTGGGACATAACAGTGACAAACGGGACATAACAGGGACAAGTGGACATAACAGGGACAAGAGGGACATAACAGAGACAAGTGGGAAATAACAGAGACAAGAGGGACATAACAGATACAAGACGGACATAACAGGGACAAACGGGATATAACAGGGACAAGAGGGACATAACAGAGACAAGTGGGAAATAACAGAGACAAGAGGGACATAACAGATACAAGACGGACATAACAGAGACAAACGGGATATAACAGATACAAGACGGACATAACAGTGACAAACGGGACATAACAGAGACAAGTGGGAAATAACAGAGACAAGAGGGACATAACAGATACAAGACGGACATAACAGGGACAAACGGGATATAACCGGGACAAGTGGGACATAACAGGGACAAGAGGGAAATAACAGAGACAAGTGGGACATAACAGTGACAAAGGGGACATAACAGAGACACGAGGGACATAACAGAGACAAGAGGGACATAACAGAGACAAGAGCGACATAACAGCGACAAGTCGGACATAACAGGGACAAGAGGGACATAACAGGGACAAGAGGGATATAACAGAGACAAGAGGGACATAACAGGGACAAACGGGACATAACAGGGACAAGAGGGACATAACAGAGACAAGAAGGACAAAACAGGGACAAACGGGACATAACAGGGACAAGTGGGACATAACAGAGACAAGAGGGACATAGCAGAGACAAGAGGGACATAACAGACACAAGTGGGACATAACAGAGACAAGAGGGACATAACAGTGACAAACGGGACATAACAGAGAGAAGTGGGAAATAACAGAGACAAGAGGGACATAACAGATACAAGACGGACATAACAGGGACAAACGGGACATAACCGGGACAAGTGGGACATAACAGGGACAAGAGGGAAATAACAGAGACAAGTGGGACATAACAGTGACAAACGGGACATAACAGAGAATCGAGGGACATAACAGAGACAAGAGGGACATAACAGAGACAAGTCGGACATAACAGGGACAAGAGGGACATAACAGGGACAAGAGGGAGAAAACAAAGACAAGAGGGACATAACAGAGACACAAGGGACATAACAGAGACAAGTGGGACATAACAGAGAGAAGAGGGACATAAGAGAGGCAAACGGGACATAACAGAGACAAGAGGGGCATAACAGAGGCAAACGGGACATAACAGAGACAGTTGGACATAACAGGGACAAGAGGGACATAACAGTTACAAGTGGGACATAACAGAGACAGACGGGACATAACAGAGACAAGTGAGACATAACAGAGACAAGAGGGACATAACAGGGAAAAGTGGGACGTAACAGAGACAAGAGGGACATAACAGGGACAAGTGGGACATAACAGAGACAAGAGGGACACAACAGGGACAAGAGGGATATAACAGGGACAAGAGGGACATAACAGAGACAAGAGGGACATAACAGGGACAAGAGGGACAGGACAGAGACAAGAGGGACAGAACAGAGACAAGTGGGATATAACAGAGACAAGAGGGTCATAACAGAGACAAGAGCGACATAACAGAGACAAGAGGGACATAACAGGGACAAGAGGGACATAACAGAGACAAGAGGGACATAACAGGGACAAGAGGGACATAACAGGGACAAGAGGGACATAACAGAGACAAGAGGGACATAACAGAGACAAGAGGGACATAACAGGGACAAGAGGGACTTAACAGAGACAAGAGGGACATAACAGAGACAAGAGGGACATAACAGGGACAAGAGGGACATAACAGAGACAAGAGGGACATAACAGGGACAAGAGGGACAGGACAGAGACAAGAGGGACAGAACAGAGACAAGTGGGATATAACAGAGACAAGAGGGTCATAACAGAGACAAGAGCGACATAACAGAGAAAAGAGGGACATAACAGGGACAAGAGGGACATAACAGAGACAAGAGGGACATAACAGGGACAAGAGGGACATAACAGGGACAAGAGGGACATAACAGAAACAAGAGGGACATAACAGGGACAAGAGGGACATAACAGAGACAAGAGGGAAATAACAGAGACAAGTGGGACATAACAGTTACAAACGGGACATAACAGAGACAGGAGGGACATAACAGAGAAAAACGGGACATAACAGAGACAATAGGGACATAACAGAGACAAGAGGGGCATAACAGAGACAAACGGGACATAACAGAGACAATAGGGACATAACAGAGACAGGTGGACATAACAGGGACAAGAGGGACATAACAGAGACAGGTGGAAATAACAGAGACAAGAGGGACATAACAGAGACAGGTGGACATAACAGGGACAAGAGGGACATAACAGGGACAAACGGGACATAACAGAGACAAGAGGGGCATAACAGAGAAAAACGGGACATAACAGAGACAATAGGGACATAACAGAGACAAGAGGGGCATAACAGAGACAAACGGGACATAACAGAGACAATAGGGACATAACAGATACAGGTGGACATAACAGGGACAAGAGGGACATAACAGAGACAAACGGGACATAACAGAGACAAGAGGGACATAACAGGGACAAGAGGGACATAACAGAGACAAGAGGGACATAACAGAGACAAGTGGGACATAACAGAGATAATAGGGACATAACCGGGACAAGTGGGACAGAACAGAGACAAGATGGACATAACAGGGACAAGAGGGACTTAACAGAGACAAGTGGGACATAACAGAGACAAGAGGGACATAACAGAGACAAGAGGGACATAAGAGATACAAGAGGGACATAACAGAGACAAGTGGGAAATAACAGAGACAAGAGGGACATAACAGATACAAGACGGACATAACAGGGACAAGAGGGACATAACTGCGACAAGTCGGACATAACAGGGACAAGAGGGACATAACAGAGACAAGAGGGACATAACAGAGACAAGAGGGACATAACAGAGACAAGAGGGACATAGCAGAGACAAGAGGGACATAACAGAGACAAGTGGGACATAACAGAGACAAGAGGGACATAACAGTGACAAGCGGGACATAACAGAGACAAGTGGGAAATAACAGAGACAAGAGGGACATAACAGATACAAGAGCGACATAACAACGACAAGTCGGACATAACAGGGACAAGAGGGACATAACAGAGACAAACAGGACATAACAGGGACAAGAGGGAAATAACAGAGACAAGAGGGACATAACAGTGACAAACGGGACATAACAGAGACAAGTGGGAAATAACAGAGACAAGAGGGACATAACAGATACAAGACGGACATAACAGGGACAAACGGGACATAACCGGGACAAGTGGGACATAACAGGGACAAGAGGGACATAACAGAGACAAGTGGGACATAACAGTGACAAACGGGACATAACAGAGACACGAGGGACATAACAGAGACAAGAGGCACATAACAGAGACAAGAGCGACATAACAGCGACAAGTCGGACATAACAGGGACAAGAGGGACATAACAGGGACAAGAGGGACATAACAGAGACAAGAGGGACATAACATAGACAAGAGGGACATAACAGAGACAAGAAGGACATAACAGGGACAAACGGGACATAACAGGGACAAGAGGGACATAACAGAGACAAGAAGGACATAACAGGGACAAACGGGACATAACAGGGACAAGTGGGACATAACAGAGACAAGAGGGACATAGCAGAGACAAGAGGGACATAACAGAGACAAGTGGGACATAACAGAGACAAGAGGGACATAACAGTGACAAACGGGACATAACAGGGACAAACGGGACATTACAGGGACAAGAGGGACATAACAGAGAGAACGTGGGACATAACAGAGACAAGTGGGACATAACAGAGACAAGAGGGACATAACAGGGACAAGAGGGACATAACAGATACAAGACGGACATAACAGGGACAAACTGGACATAACAGGGACAAGAGGGAAATAACAGAGACAAGTGGGACATAACAGTGACAAACGGGACATAACAGAGACACGAGGGACATAACAGAGACAAGAGGGACATAACAGAGACAAGAGGGACATAACAGAGACAAGAGCGACACAACAGCGATAAGTCGGACATAACAGCGACAAGAGGGACATAACAGGGACAAGAGGGACATAACAGAGACAAGAGGGACATAACAGAGACAAGAGGGACATAACAGGGACAAACGGGACATAACAGGGACAAGAGGGACATAACAGAGACAAGAAGGACATAACAGGGACAAACGGGACATAACAGGGACAAGTGGGACATAACAGAGACAAGAGGGACATAGCAGAGACAAGAGGGACATAACAGAGACAAGTGGGACATAACAGAGACAAGAGGGACATAACAGTGACAAACGGGACATAACAGAGACAAGTGGGAAATAACAGAGACAAGAGGGACATAACAGATACAAGACGGACATAATAGGGACAAACGGGACATAACCGGGACAAGTGGGACATAACAGGGACAAGAGGGAAATAACAGAGACAAGTGGGACATAACAGTGACAAACGGGACATAACAGGGACAAGAGGGACATAACAGAGACAAGAAGGACATAACAGAGACAAGGGACATAACAGGGACAAGAGGGACATAACAGAGACACGAGGGACATAACAGGGACAAACGGGACATAACAGAGACAGGTGGACATAACAGGGACAAGAGGGACATAACAGGGACAAGAGGGACATAACAGAGACACAAGGGACATAACAGGGACAAGAGGGACATAACAGGGACAAGAGGGACATAACAGCGACAAGTGGGACATAACAGAGACAGGTGGACATAACAGTAACAAACAGGACATAACAGAGACAAGAGGGACATAACAGGGACAAGAGGGACATAACAGAGACAAGAGGGACATAACAGGTACAAGTGGGACATAACAGAGACAAGTGGGACATAACAGAGACAAGTGGGACATAACAGAGACAAGAGGGACATAACAGGTACAAGTGGGACATAACAGAGACAAGAGGGACATAACAGAGACAAGAGGGACATAACAGTGACAAATGGGACATAACAGAGACAAGTGGGAAATAACAGAGACAAGAGGGACATAACAGATACAAGACGGACATAACAGGGACAAGAGGGACATAACAGGGACAGGAGGGACATAACAGAGACAAGAGGGACATAACAGAGACAAGAGGGACATAACAGAAACAAGAGGGACATAGCAGAGATAAGAGGGACATAGCAGAGACAAGAGGGACATAACAGAGACAAGAGGGACATAACAGTGACAAATGGGACATAACAGAGACAAGTGGGAAATAACAGAGACAAGAGGGACATAACAGATACAAGACGGACATAACAGGGACAAACGGGACATAACCGGGACAAGTGGGACATAACAGGGACAAGTGGGAAATAACAGAGACAAGTGGGACATAACAGTGACAAACGGGACATAAGAGAGACACGAGGGACATAACAGAGACAAGAGGGACATAACAGAGACAAGAGCGACATAACAGCGACAAGTCGGACATAACAGGGACAAGAGGGACATAACAGGGACAAGAGGGACATAACAGAGACAAACAGGACATAACAGGGACAAGAGGGAAATAACAGAGACAAGTGGGACATAACAGTGACAAACGGGACACAACAGAGACACGAGGGACATAACAGAGACAAGAGGGACATAACAGAGACACAAGGGACATAACAGAGACACAAGGGACATAACAGAGACAAGAGGGACATAACAGAGACACAAGGGACATAACAGGGACAAGAGGGACATAACAGAGACAAGAGGGACATAACAGGGACAAGAGGGACATAACAGAGACAAGAGGGACATAACAGGGACAAGAGGGACATAACAGAGACAAGAGGGACATAACAGGGACAAGAGGGACATAACAGAGACAAGAGGGACATAACAGGAACAAGTGGGACATAACAGAGACAAGCGGGACATAACAGGGACAAGAGGGACATAACAGAGACAAGAGGGACATAACAGGGACAAGAGAGACATAACAGGGACAAGTGGGACATAACCGAGACAAGTGGGACATAACAGATACAAGAGCGACATAACAGGGACAAACGGGACATAACAGAGACAAGTGGGACATAACAGGGACAAGAGGGACATAACAGAGACAAGAGGGACATAACAGGGACAAGAGGGACATAACAGGGACAAGTGGGACATAACAGAGACAAGTGGGACATAACAGAGATAAGAGGGACATAACAGAGACAAGTGGGACAGAACAGAGACAAGAGGGACATAACAGAGACAAGAGGGACATAACAGGGACAAGAGGGACATAACAGAGAGAAAGTGGGACATAACAGAGACAAGTGGGACATAACAGAGACAAGAGGGACATAACAGGGACAAACGGGACATAACAGGGACAAGAGGGACATAACAGAGAGAACGTGGGACATAACAGAGACAAGTGGGACATAACAGAGACAAGTGGGACATAACAGAGACAAGAGGGACATAACAGGGACAAACGGGACATAACAGAGACAAGAGGGACATAACAGGGATAAGAGGGACATAACAGAGACAAGACAGACATAACAGGGACAAACGGGACGTAACAGAGACAAGTGGGACATAACAGGGACAAGAGGGACTTACCAGAGACAAACGGGACATAACAGAGAGAAGGTGGGACATAACAGAGACAAGAGGCGCATAACAGGGACAAGAGAGACATAACAGATACAAGAGGGACATAACAGGGACAAACGGGACATAACAGAGACAAGAGGGACATAACAGGGATAAGAGGGACATAACAGAGACAAGACAGACATAACAGGGACAAACGGGACGTAACAGAGACAAGTGGGACATAACAGGGACAAGAGGGACTTAACAGAGACAAACGGGACATAACAGAGAGAAGGTGGGACATAACAGAGACAAGAGGGACATAACAGGGACAAGTGGGACATAACAGGGACAAGTGGGACATAACAGTGACAAACGGGACATAACAGAGACAAGTGGGAAATAACAGAGACAAGAGGGACATAACAGATACAAGACGGACATAACAGGGACAAACGGGACATAACCGGGACAAGTGGGACATAACAGGGACAAGAGGGAAATAACAGAGACAAGTGGGATATAACAGTGACAAACGGGACATAACAGAGACACGAGGGACATAACAGAGACAAGAGGGACATAACAGAGACAAGAGGGACATAACTGCGACAAGTCGGACATAACAGGGACAAGAGGGACATAACAGGGACAAGAGGGACATAACAGAGACAAGTGGGACATAACAGAGACAAGAGGGACATAACAGTGACAAGCGGGACATAACAGAGACAAGTGGGAAATAACAGACACAAGAGGGACATAACAGATACAAGAGCGACATAACAGCGACAAGTCGGACATAACAGGGACAAGAGGGACATAACAGGGACAAGAGGGACATAACAGAGACAAACAGGACATAACAGGGACAAGAGGGAAATAACAGAGACAAGTGGGACATAACAGTGACAAACGGGACATAACAGGGACAAGAGGGACATAACAGAGACAAGTGGGAAATAACAGAGACAAGAGGGACATAACAGATACAAGACGGACATAACAGGGACAAACGGGATATAACAGGGACAAGAGGGACATAACAGAGACAAGTGGGAAATAACAGAGACAAGAGGGACATAACAGATACAAGACGGACATAACAGAGACAAACGGGATATAACAGATACAAGACGGACATAACAGTGACAAACGGGACATAACAGAGACAAGTGGGAAATAACAGAGACAAGAGGGACATAACAGATACAAGACGGACATAACAGGGACAAACGGGATATAACCGGGACAAGTGGGACATAACAGGGACAAGAGTGAAATAACAGAGACAAGTGGGACATAACAGTGACAAAGGGGACATAACAGAGACACGAGGGACATAACAGAGACAAGAGGGACATACCAGAGACAAGAGCGACATGACAGCGACAAGTCGGACATAACAGGGACAAGAGGGACATAACAGGGACAAGAGGGACATAACAGAGACAAGAGGGACATAACAGAGACAAGAGGGACATAACAGGGACAAACGGGACATAACAGGGACAAGAGGGACATAACAGAGACAAGAAGGACATAACAGGGACAAACGGGACATAACAGGGACAAGTGGGACATAACAGAGACAAGAGGGACATAGCAGAGACAAGAGGGACATAACAGACACAAGTGGGACATAACAGAGACAAGAGGGACATAACAGTGACAAACGGGACATAACAGAGACAAGTGGGAAATAACAGAGACAAGAGGGACATAACAGATACAAGACAGACATAACAGGGACAAACGGGACATAACCGGGACAAGTGGGACATAACAGGGACAAGAGGGAAATAACAGAGACAAGTGGGACATAACAGTGACAAACGGGACATAACAGAGAATCGAGGGACATAACAGAGACAAGAGGGACATAACAGAGACAAGTCGGACATAACAGGGACAAGAGGGACATAACAGGGACAAACGGGACATAACAGGGACAAGAGGGATATAACAAAGACAAGAGGGACATAACAGAGACACAAGGGACATAACAGAGACAAGTGGGACATAACAGAGACAAGTGGGACATAACAGAGGCAAACGGGACATAACAGAGACAGTTGGACATAACAGGGACAAGAGGGACATAACAGTTACAAGTGGGACATAACAGAGACAGACGGGACATAACAGAGACAAGTGAGACATAACAGAGACAAGAGGGACATAACAGGGACAAGAGGGAAATAACAGAGACAAGTGGGATATAACAGTGACAAACGGGACATAACAGAGACACGAGGGACATAACAGAGACAAGAGGGACATAACAGAGACAAGAGGGACATAACTGCGACAAGTCGGACATAACAGGGACAAGAGGGACATAACAGGGACAAGAGGGACATAACAGAGACAAGTGGGACATAACAGAGACAAGAGGGACATAACAGTGACAAGCGGGACATAACAGAGACAAGTGGGAAATAACAGACACAAGAGGGACATAACAGATACAAGAGCGACATAACAGCGACAAGTCGGACATAACAGGGACAAGAGGGACATAACAGGGACAAGAGGGACATAACAGAGACAAACAGGACATAACAGGGACAAGAGGGAAATAACAGAGACAAGTGGGACATAACAGTGACAAACGGGACATAACAGGGACAAGTGGACATAACAGGGACAAGAGGGACATAACAGAGACAAGTGGGAAATAACAGAGACAAGAGGGACATAACAGATACAAGACGGACATAACAGGGACAAACGGGATATAACAGGGACAAGAGGGACATAACAGAGACAAGTGGGAAATAACAGAGACAAGAGGGACATAACAGATACAAGACGGACATAACAGAGACAAACGGGATATAACAGATACAAGACGGACATAACAGTGACAAACGGGACATAACAGAGACAAGTGGGAAATAACAGAGACAAGAGGGACATAACAGATACAAGACGGACATAACAGGGACAAACGGGATATAACCGGGACAAGTGGGACATAACAGGGACAAGAGGGAAATAACAGAGACAAGTGGGACATAACAGTGACAAAGGGGACATAACAGAGACACGAGGGACATAACAGAGACAAGAGGGACATACCAGAGACAAGAGCGACATGACAGCGACAAGTCGGACATAACAGGGACAAGAGGGACATAACAGGGACAAGAGGGACATAACAGAGACAAGAGGGACATAACAGAGACAAGAGGGACATAACAGGGACAAACGGGACATAACAGGGACAAGAGGGACATAACAGAGACAAGAAGGACATAACAGGGACAAACGGGACATAACAGGGACAAGTGGGACATAACAGAGACAAGAGGGACATAGCAGAGACAAGAGGGACATAACAGACACAAGTGGGACATAACAGAGACAAGAGGGACATAACAGTGACAAACGGGACATAACAGAGACAAGTGGGAAATAACAGAGACAAGAGGGACATAACAGATACAAGACAGACATAACAGGGACAAACGGGACATAACCGGGACAAGTGGGACATAACAGGGACAAGAGGGAAATAACAGAGACAAGTGGGACATAACAGTGACAAACGGGACATAACAGAGAATCGAGGGACATAACAGAGACAAGAGGGACATAACAGAGACAAGTCGGACATAACAGGGACAAGAGGGACATAACAGGGACAAACGGGACATAACAGGGACAAGAGGGATATAACAAAGACAAGAGGGACATAACAGAGACACAAGGGACATAACAGAGACAAGTGGGACATAACAGAGACAAGTGGGACATAACAGAGGCAAACGGGACATAACAGAGACAGTTGGACATAACAGGGACAAGAGGGACATAACAGTTACAAGTGGGACATAACAGAGACAGACGGGACATAACAGAGACAAGTGAGACATAACAGAGACAAGAGGGACATAACAGGGACAAGAGGGAAATAACAGAGACAAGTGGGATATAACAGTGACAAACGGGACATAACAGAGACACGAGGGACATAACAGAGACAAGAGGGACATAACAGAGACAAGAGGGACATAACTGCGACAAGTCGGACATAACAGGGACAAGAGGGACATAACAGGGACAAGAGGGACATAACAGAGACAAGTGGGACATAACAGAGACAAGAGGGACATAACAGTGACAAGCGGGACATAACAGAGACAAGTGGGAAATAACAGACACAAGAGGGACATAACAGATACAAGAGCGACATAACAGCGACAAGTCGGACATAACAGGGACAAGAGGGACATAACAGGGACAAGAGGGACATAACAGAGACAAACAGGACATAACAGGGACAAGAGGGAAATAACAGAGACAAGTGGGACATAACAGTGACAAACGGGACATAACAGGGACAAGTGGACATAACAGGGACAAGAGGGACATAACAGAGACAAGTGGGAAATAACAGAGACAAGAGGGACATAACAGATACAAGACGGACATAACAGGGACAAACGGGATATAACAGGGACAAGAGGGACATAACAGAGACAAGTGGGAAATAACAGAGACAAGAGGGACATAACAGATACAAGACGGACATAACAGAGACAAACGGGATATAACAGATACAAGACGGACATAACAGTGACAAACGGGACATAACAGAGACAAGTGGGAAATAACAGAGACAAGAGGGACATAACAGATACAAGACGGACATAACAGGGACAAACGGGATATAACCGGGACAAGTGGGACATAACAGGGACAAGAGGGAAATAACAGAGACAAGTGGGACATAACAGTGACAAAGGGGACATAACAGAGACACGAGGGACATAACAGAGACAAGAGGGACATAACAGAGACAAGAGCGACATAACAGCGACAAGTCGGACATAACAGGGACAAGAGGGACATAACAGAGACAAGAGGGACATAACAGAGACAAGAGGGACATAACAGGGACAAACGGGACATAACAGGGACAAGAGGGACATAACAGAGACAAGAAGGACATAACAGGGACATACGGGACATAACAGGGACAAGTGGGACATAACAGAGACAAGAGGGACATAGCAGAGACAAGAGGGACATAACAGACACAAGTGGGACATAACAGAGACAAGAGGGACATAACAGTGACAAACGGGACATAACAGAGACAAGTGGGAAATAACAGAGACAAGAGGGACATAACAGATACAAGACGGACATAACAGGGACAAACGGGACATAACCGGGACAATTGGGACATAACAGGGACAAGAGGGAAATAACAGAGACAAGTGGGACATAACAGTGACAAACGGGACATAACAGAGAATCGAGGGACATAACAGAGACAAGAGGGACATAACAGAGACAAGTCGGACATAACAGGGACAAGAGGGACATAACAGGGACAAACGGGACATAACAGGGACAAGAAGGACATAACAGAGACACAAGGGACATAACAGAGACAAGTGGGACATAACAGAGAGAAGAGGGACATAAGAGAGGCAAACGGGACATAACAGAGACAAGAGGGGCATAACAGAGGCAAACGGGACATAACAGAGACAGTTGGACATAACAGGGACAAGAGGGACATAACAGTTACAAGTGGGACATAACAGAGACAGACGGGACATAACAGAGACAAGTGAGACATAACAGAGACAAGAGGGACATAACAGGGAAAAGTGGGACGTAACAGAGACAAGAGGGACATAACAGGGACAAGTGGGACATAACAGAGACAAGAGGGACACAACAGGGACAAGAGGGATATAACAGGGACAAGAGGGACATAACAGAGACAAGAGGGACATAACAGGGACAAGAGGGACAGGACAGAGACAAGAGGGACAGAACAGAGACAAGTGGGATATAACAGAGACAAGAGGGTCATAACAGAGACAAGAGCGACATAACAGAGACAAGAGGGACATAACAGGGACAAGAGGGACATAACAGAGACAAGAGGGACATAACAGGGACACGAGGGACATAACAGGGACAAGAGGGACATAACAGAGACAAGAGGGACATAACAGAGACAAGAGGGACATAACAGGGACAAGAGGGACATAACAGAGACAAGAGGGACATAACAGAGACAAGAGGGACATAACAGGGACAAGAGGGACATAACAGAGACAAGAGGGACATAACAGGGACAAGAGGGACAGGACAGAGACAAGAGGGACAGAACAGAGACAAGTGGGATATAACAGAGACAAGAGGGTCATAACAGAGACAAGAGCGACATAACAGAGACAAGAGGGACATAACAGGGACAACAGGGACATAACAGAGACAAGAGGGACATAACAGGGACAAGAGGGACATAACAGGGACAAGAGGGACATAACAGAAACAAGAGGGACATAACAGGGACAAGAGGGACATAACAGAGACAAGAGGGAAATAACAGAGACAAGTGGGACATAACAGTTACAAACGGGACATAACAGAGACAGGAGGGACATAACAGAGAAAAACGGGACATAACAGAGACAATAGGGACATAACAGAGACAAGAGGGGCATAACAGAGACAAACGGGACATAACAGAGACAATAGGGACATAACAGAGACAGGTGGACATAACAGGGACAAGAGGGACATAACAGAGACAGGTGGAAATAACAGAGACAAGAGGGACATAACAGAGACAGGTGGACATAACAGGGACAAGAGGGACATAACAGGGACAAACGGGACATAACAGAGACAAGAGGGGCATAACAGAGAAAAACGGGACATAACAGAGACAATAGGGACATAACAGAGACAAGAGGGGCATAACAGAGACAAACGGGACATAACAGAGACAATAGGGACATAACAGATACAGGTGGACATAACAGGGACAAGAGGGACATAACAGAGACAAACGGGACATAACAGAGACAAGAGGGACATAACAGGGACAAGAGGGACATAACAGAGACAAGAGGGACATAACAGAGACAAGTGGGACATAACAGAGATAATAGGGACATAACCGGGACAAGTGGGACAGAACAGAGACAAGATGGACATAACAGGGACAAGAGGGACTTAACAGAGACAAGTGGGACATAACAGAGACAAGAGGGACATAACAGAGACAAGAGGGACATAAGAGATACAAGAGGGACATAACAGGGACAAACGGGACATTACAGGGACAAGAGGGACATAACAGAGAGAACGTGGGACATAACAGAGACAAGTGGGACATAACAGAGACAAGAGGGAAATAACAGGGACAAGAGGGACATAACAGATACAAGAGGGACATAACAGGGACAAACGGGACATAACAGAGACAAGAGGGACATAACAGGGATAAGAGGGACATAACAGAGACAAGACAGACATAACAGGGACAAACGGGACGTAACAGAGACAAGTGGGACATAACAGGGACAAGAGGGCCTTAACAGAGACAAACGGGACATAACAGAGAGAAGGTGGGACATAACAGAGACAAGAGGGACATAACAGGGACAAGTGGGACATAACAGGGACAAGTGGGACATAACAGTGACAAACGGGACATAACAGAGACAAGTGGGAAATAACAGAGACAAGAGGGACATAACAGATACAAGACGGACATAACAGGGACAAGAGGGACATAACTGCGACAAGTCGGACATAACAGGGACAAGAGGGACATAACAGAGACAAGAGGGACATAACAGAGACAAGAGGGACATAACAGAGACAAGAGGGACATAGCAGAGACAAGAGGGACATAACAGAGACAAGTGGGACATAACAGAGACAAGAGGGACATAACAGTGACAAGCGGGACATAACAGAGACAAGTGGGAAATAACAGAGACAAGAGGGACATAACAGATACAAGAGCGACATAACAACGACAAGTCGGACATAACAGGGACAAGAGGGACATAACAGAGACAAACAGGACATAACAGGGACAAGAGGGAAATAACAGAGACAAGTGGGACATAACAGTGACAAACGGGACATAACAGGGACAAGTGGACATAACAGGGACAAGTGGGACATAACAGAGACAAGAGGGACATAACAGTGACAAACGGGACATAACAGAGACAAGTGGGAAATAACAGAGACAAGAGGGACATAACAGATACAAGACGGACATAACAGGGACAAACGGGACATAACCGGGACAAGTGGGACATAACAGGGACAAGAGGGAAATAACAGAGACAAGTGGGACATAACAGTGACAAACGGGACATAACAGAGACACGAGGGACATAACAGAGACAAGAGGGACATAACAGAGACAAGAGCGACATAACAGCGACAAGTCGGACATAACAGGGACAAGAGGGACATAACAGGGACAAGAGGGACATAACAGAGACAAGAGGGACATAACATAGACAAGAGGGACATAACAGAGACAAGAAGGACATAACAGGGACAAACGGGACATAACAGGGACAAGAGGGACATAACAGAGACAAGAAGGACATAACAGGGACAAACGGGACATAACAGGGACAAGTGGGACATAACAGAGACAAGAGGGACATAGCAGAGACAAGAGGGACATAACAGAGACAAGTGGGACATAACAGAGACAAGAGGGACATAACAGTGACAAACGGGACATAACAGAGACAAGTGGGAAATAACAGAGACAAGAGGGACATAACATATACAAGACGGACATAACAGGGACAAACGGGACATAACCGGGACAAGTGGGACATAACAGGGACAAGAGGGAAATAACAGAGACAAGTGGGACATAACAGTGACAAACGGGACATAACAGAGACACGAGGGACATAACAGAGACAAGAGGGACATAACAGAGACAAGAGCGACATAACAGCGACAAGTCGGACATAACACGGACAAGAGGGACATAACAGAGACAAGAGGGACATAACAGGGACAAGAGGGACATAACAGAGACAAGAGGGACATAACAGGGACAAGTGGGACATAACAGAGACAAGTGGGACATAACAGGGACAAGAGGGACATAACAGAGACAAGAGGGACATAACAGGGACAAGAGAGACATAACAGGGACAAGTGGGACATAACCGAGACAAGTGGGACATAACAGATACAAGAGCGACATAACAGGGACAAACGGGACATAACAGAGACAAGTGGGACATAACAGGGACAAGAGGGACATAACAGAGACAAGAGGGACATAACAGGGACAAGTGGGACATAACAGAGACAAGTGGGACATAACAGAGATAAGAGGGACATAACAGAGACAAGTGGGACAGAACAGAGACAAGAGGGACATAACAGAGACAAGAGGGACATAACAGGGACAAGAGGGACATAACAGAGAGAAAGTGGGACATAACAGAGACAAGTGGGACATAACAGAGACAAGAGGGATATAACAGGGACAAACGGGACATAACAGGGACAAGAGGGACATAACAGAGAGAACGTGGGACATAACAGAGACAAGTGGGACATAACAGAGACAAGTGGGACATAACAGAGACAAGAGGGACATAACAGGGACAAGAGGGACATAACAGATACAAGAGCGACATAACAGGGACAAACGGGACATAACAGAGACAAGAGGGACATAACAGGGATAAGAGGGACATAACAGAGACATGACAGACATAACAGGGACAAACGGGACGTAACAGAGACAAGTGGGACATAACAGGGACAAGAGGGACTTAACAGAGACAAACGGGACATAACAGAGAGAAGGTGGGACATAACAGAGACAAGAGGCGCATAACAGGGACAAGAGAGACATAACAGATACAAGAGGGACATAACAGGGACAAACGGGACATAACAGAGACAAGAGGGACATAACAGGGATAAGAGGGACATAACAGAGACAAGACAGACATAACAGGGACAAACGGGACGTAACAGAGACAAGTGGGACATAACAGGGACAAGAGGGACTTAACAGAGACAAACGGGACATAACAGAGAGAAGGTGGGACATAACAGAGACAAGAGGGACATAACAGGGACAAGTGGGACATAACAGGGACAAGTGGGACATAACAGTGACAAACGGGTCATAACAGAGACAAGTGGGAAATAACAGAGACAAGAGGGACATAACAGATACAAGACGGACATAACAGGGACAAACGGGACATAACCGGGACAAGTGGGACATAACAGGGACAAGAGGGAAATAACAGAGACAAGTGGGATATAACAGTGACAAACGGGACATAACAGAGACACGAGGGACATAACAGAGACAAGAGGGACATAACAGAGACAAGAGGGACATAACTGCGACAAGTCGGACATAACAGGGACAAGAGGGACATAACAGGGACAAGAGGGACATAACAGGGACAAGAGGGACATAACAGAGACAAGTGGGACATAACAGAGACAAGAGGGACATAACAGTGACAAGCGGGACATAACAGAGACAAGTGGGAAATAACAGACACAAGAGGGACATAACAGATACAAGAGCGACATAACAGCGACAAGTCGGACATAACAGGGACAAGAGGGACATAACAGGGACAAGAGGGACATAACAGAGACAAACAGGACATAACAGGGACAAGAGGGAAATAACAGAGACAAGTGGGACATAACAGTGACAAACGGGACATAACAGGGACAAGTCGGACATAACAGGGACAAGAGGGACATAACAGGGACAAGAGGGACATAACAGAGACAAACAGGACATAACAGGGACAAGAGGGAAATAACAGAGACAAGTGGGACATAACAGAGACAAGAGGGACATAGCAGAGACAAGAGGGATATAACAGACACAAGTGGGACATAACAGAGACAAGAGGGACATAACAGTGACAAACGGGACATAACAGAGACAAGTGGGAAATAACAGAGACAAGAGGGACATAACAGATACAAGACGGACATAACAGGGACAAACGGGACATAACCGGGACAAGTGGGACATAACAGGGACAAGAGGGAAATAACAGAGACAAGTGGGACATAACAGTGACAAACGGGACATAACAGAGAATCGAGGGACATAACAGAGACAAGAGGGACATAACAGAGACAAGTCGGACATAACAGGGACAAGAGGGACATAACAGGGACAAACGGGACATAACAGGGACAAGAGGGAGAAAACAAAGACAAGAGGGACATAACAGAGACACAAGGGACATAACAGAGACAAGTGGGACATAACCGAGGCAAGTGGGACATAACAGAGGCAAACGGGACATAACAGAGACAGTTGGACATAACAGGGACAAGAGGGACATAACAGTTACAAGTGGGACATAACAGAGACAGACGGGACATAACAGAGACAAGTGAGACATAACAGAGACAAGAGGGACATAACAGGAAAAAGTGGGACGTAACAGAGACAAGAGGGACATAACAGGGACAAGTGGGACATAACAGAGACAAGAGGGACACAACAGGGACAAGAGGGATATAACAGGGACAAGAGGGACATAACAGAGACAAGAGGGACATAACAGGGACAAGAGGGACAGGACAGAGACAAGAGGGACAGAACAGAGACAAGTGGGATATAACAGAGACTAGAGGGTCATAACAGAGACAAGAGGGACATAACAGGGACAAGAGGGACATAACAGAGACAAGAGGGACATAACAGGGACAAGAGGGACATAACAGGGACAAGAGGGACATAACAGAGACAAGAGGGACATAACAGAGACAAGAGGGACATAACAGGGACAAGAGGGACATAACAGAGACAAGAGGGACATAACAGAGACAAGAGGGACATAACAGAGACAACAGGGACATAACAGGGACAAGAGGGACATAACAGAGACAAGAGGGACATAACAGGGACAAGAGGGACATAACAGAGACAAGAGGGACATAACAGGGACAAGAGGGACAGGACAGAGACAAGAGGGACAGAACAGAGACAAGTGGGATATAACAGAGACAAGAGGGTCATAACAGAGACAAGAGCGACATAACAGAGACAAGAGGGACATAACAGGGACAAGAGGGACATAACAGAGACAAGAGGGACATAACAGGGACAAGAGGGACATAACAGGGACAAGAGGGACATAACAGAAACAAGAGGGACATAACAGGGACAAGAGGGACATAACAGAGACAAGAGGGAAATAACAGAGACAAGTGGGACATAACAGTTACAAACGGGACATAACAGAGACAGGAGGGACATAACAGAGACAAGAGCGACATAACAGAGACAAGTCGGACATAACAGGGACAAGAGGGACATAATAGGGACAAGAGGGACATAACAGTGACAAGAAGGACATAACAGAGACACAAGGGACATAACAGAGACAAGTGGGACATAACAGAGAGAAGAGGGACATAAGAGAGGCAAACGGGACATAACAGAGACAAGAGGGGCATAACAGAGGCAAACGGGACATAACAGAGACAGTTGGACATAACAGGGACAAGAGGGACATAACAGAGACAAGAGGGACATAACAGAGACAAGAGGGACATAACAGAGACAAGAGGGACATAGCAGAGACAAGAGGGACATAACAGAGACAAGTGGGACATAACAGAGACAAGAGGGACATAACAGTGACAAGCGGGACATAACAGAGACAAGTGGGAAATAACAGAGACAAGAGGGACATAACAGATACAAGAGCGACATAACAACGACAAGTCGGACATAACAGGGACAAGAGGGACATAACAGAGACAAACAGGACATAACAGGGACAAGAGGGAAATAACAGAGACAAGTGGGACATAACAGTGACAAACGGGACATAACAGGGACAAGTGGACATAACAGGGACAAGTGGGACATAACAGAGACAAGAGGGACATAACAGTGACAAACGGGACATAACAGAGACAAGTGGGAAATAACAGAGACAAGAGGGACATAACAGATACAAGACGGACATAACAGGGACAAACGGGACATAACCGGGACAAGTGGGACATAACAGGGACAAGAGGGAAATAACAGAGACAAGTGGGACATAACAGTGACAAACGGGACATAACAGAGACACGAGGGACATAACAGAGACAAGAGGGACATAACAGAGACAAGAGCGACATAACAGCGACAAGTCGGACATAACAGGGACAAGAGGGACATAACAGGGACAAGAGGGACATAACAGAGACAAGAGGGACATAACATAGACAAGAGGGACATAACAGAGACAAGAAGGACATAACAGGGACAAACGGGACATAACAGGGACAAGAGGGACATAACAGAGACAAGAAGGACATAACAGGGACAAACGGGACATAACAGGGACAAGTGGGACATAACAGAGACAAGAGGGACATAGCAGAGACAAGAGGGACATAACAGAGACAAGTGGGACATAACAGAGACAAGAGGGACATAACAGTGACAAACGGGACATAACAGAGACAAGTGGGAAATAACAGAGACAAGAGGGACATAACATATACAAGACGGACATAACAGGGACAAACGGGACATAACCGGGACAAGTGGGACATAACAGGGACAAGAGGGAAATAACAGAGACAAGTGGGACATAACAGTGACAAACGGGACATAACAGAGACACGAGGGACATAACAGAGACAAGAGGGACATAACAGAGACAAGAGCGACATAACAGCGACAAGTCGGACATAACAGGGACAAGAGGGACATAACAGAGACAAGAGGGACATAACAGGGACAAGAGGGACATAACAGAGACGAGAGGGACATAACAGGGACAAGTGGGACATAACAGAGACAAGTGGGACATAACAGGGACAAGAGGGACATAACAGAGACAAGAGGGACATAACAGGGACAAGAGAGACATAACAGGGACAAGTGGGACATAACCGAGACAAGTGGGACATAACAGATACAAGAGCGACATAACAGGGACAAACGGGACATAACAGAGACAAGTGGGACATAACAGGGACAAGAGGGACATAACAGAGACAAGAGGGACATAACAGGGACAAGTGGGACATAACAGAGACAAGTGGGACATAACAGAGATAAGAGGGACATAACAGAGACAAGTGGGACAGAACAGAGACAAGAGGGACATAACAGAGACAAGAGGGACATAACAGGGACAAGAGGGACATAACAGAGAGAAAGTGGGACATAACAGAGACAAGTGGGACATAACAGAGACAAGAGGGATATAACAGGGACAAACGGGACATAACAGGGACAAGAGGGACATAACAGAGAGAACGTGGGACATAACAGAGACAAGTGGGACATAACAGAGACAAGTGGGACATAACAGAGACAAGAGGGACATAACAGGGACAAGAGGGACATAACAGATACAAGAGCGACATAACAGGGACAAACGGGACATAACAGAGACAAGAGGGACATAACAGGGATAAGAGGGACATAACAGAGACATGACAGACATAACAGGGACAAACGGGACGTAACAGAGACAAGTGGGACATAACAGGGACAAGAGGGACTTAACAGAGACAAACGGGACATAACAGAGAGAAGGTGGGACATAACAGAGACAAGAGGCGCATAACAGGGACAAGAGAGACATAACAGATACAAGAGGGACATAACAGGGACAAACGGGACATAACAGAGACAAGAGGGACATAACAGGGATAAGAGGGACATAACAGAGACAAGACAGACATAACAGGGACAAACGGGACGTAACAGAGACAAGTGGGACATAACAGGGACAAGAGGGACTTAACAGAGACAAACGGGACATAACAGAGAGAAGGTGGGACATAACAGAGACAAGAGGGACATAACAGGGACAAGTGGGACATAACAGGGACAAGTGGGACATAACAGTGACAAACGGGTCATAACAGAGACAAGTGGGAAATAACAGAGACAAGAGGGACATAACAGATACAAGACGGACATAACAGGGACAAACGGGACATAACCGGGACAAGTGGGACATAACAGGGACAAGAGGGAAATAACAGAGACAAGTGGGATATAACAGTGACAAACGGGACATAACAGAGACACGAGGGACATAACAGAGACAAGAGGGACATAACAGAGACAAGAGGGACATAACTGCGACAAGTCGGACATAACAGGGACAAGAGGGACATAACAGGGACAAGAGGGACATAACAGGGACAAGAGGGACATAACAGAGACAAGTGGGACATAACAGAGACAAGAGGGACATAACAGTGACAAGCGGGACATAACAGAGACAAGTGGGAAATAACAGACACAAGAGGGACATAACAGATACAAGAGCGACATAACAGCGACAAGTCGGACATAACAGGGACAAGAGGGACATAACAGGGACAAGAGGGACATAACAGAGACAAACAGGACATAACAGGGACAAGAGGGAAATAACAGAGACAAGTGGGACATAACAGTGACAAACGGGACATAACAGGGACAAGTCGGACATAACAGGGACAAGAGGGACATAACAGGGACAAGAGGGACATAACAGAGACAAACAGGACATAACAGGGACAAGAGGGAAATAACAGAGACAAGTGGGACATAACAGAGACAAGAGGGACATAGCAGAGACAAGAGGGACATAACAGACACAAGTGGGACATAACAGAGACAAGAGGGACATAACAGTGACAAACGGGACATAACAGAGACAAGTGGGAAATAACAGAGACAAGAGGGACATAACAGATACAAGACGGACATAACAGGGACAAACGGGACATAACCGGGACAAGTGGGACATAACAGGGACAAGAGGGAAATAACAGAGACAAGTGGGACATAACAGTGACAAACGGGACATAACAGAGAATCGAGGGACATAACAGAGACAAGAGGGACATAACAGAGACAAGTCGGACATAACAGGGACAAGAGGGACATAACAGGGACAAACGGGACATAACAGGGACAAGAGGGAGAAAACAAAGACAAGAGGGACATAACAGAGACACAAGGGACATAACAGAGACAAGTGGGACATAACCGAGGCAAGTGGGACATAACAGAGGCAAACGGGACATAACAGAGACAGTTGGACATAACAGGGACAAGAGGGACATAACAGTTACAAGTGGGACATAACAGAGACAGACGGGACATAACAGAGACAAGTGAGACATAACAGAGACAAGAGGGACATAACAGGAAAAAGTGGGACGTAACAGAGACAAGAGGGACATAACAGGGACAAGTGGGACATAACAGAGACAAGAGGGACACAACAGGGACAAGAGGGATATAACAGGGACAAGAGGGACATAACAGAGACAAGAGGGACATAACAGGGACAAGAGGGACAGGACAGAGACAAGAGGGACAGAACAGAGACAAGTGGGATATAACAGAGACTAGAGGGTCATAACAGAGACAAGAGGGACATAACAGGGACAAGAGGGACATAACAGAGACAAGAGGGACATAACAGGGACAAGAGGGACATAACAGGGACAAGAGGGACATAACAGAGACAAGAGGGACATAACAGAGACAAGAGGGACATAACAGGGACAAGAGGGACATAACAGAGACAAGAGGGACATAACAGAGACAAGAGGGACATAACAGAGACAACAGGGACATAACAGGGACAAGAGGGACATAACAGAGACAAGAGGGACATAACAGGGACAAGAGGGACATAACAGAGACAAGAGGGACATAACAGGGACAAGAGGGACAGGACAGAGACAAGAGGGACAGAACAGAGACAAGTGGGATATAACAGAGACAAGAGGGTCATAACAGAGACAAGAGCGACATAACAGAGACAAGAGGGACATAACAGGGACAAGAGGGACATAACAGAGACAAGAGGGACATAACAGGGACAAGAGGGACATAACAGGGACAAGAGGGACATAACAGAAACAAGAGGGACATAACAGGGACAAGAGGGACATAACAGAGACAAGAGGGAAATAACAGAGACAAGTGGGACATAACAGTTACAAACGGGACATAACAGAGACAGGAGGGACATAACAGAGACAAGAGCGACATAACAGAGACAAGTCGGACATAACAGGGACAAGAGGGACATAATAGGGACAAGAGGGACATAACAGTGACAAGAAGGACATAACAGAGACACAAGGGACATAACAGAGACAAGTGGGACATAACAGAGAGAAGAGGGACATAAGAGAGGCAAACGGGACATAACAGAGACAAGAGGGGCATAACAGAGAAAAACGGGACATAACAGAGACAATAGGGACATAACAGAGACAAGAGGGGCATAACAGAGACAAACGGGACATAACAGAGACAATAGGGACATAACAGAGACAGGTGGACATAACAGGGACAAGAGGGAAATAACAGAGACAGGTGGAAATAACAGAGACAAGAGGGACATAACAGAGACAGGTGGACATAACAGGGACAAGAGGGACATAACAGGGACAAACGGGACATAACAGAGACAAGAGGGGCATAACAGAGAAAAACGGGACATAACAGAGACAATAGGGACATAACAGAGACAAGAGGGGCATAACAGAGACAAACGGGACATAACAGAGACAATAGGGACATAACAGATACAGGTGGACATAACAGGGACAAGAGGGACATAACAGAGACAAACGGGACATAACAGAGACAAGAGGGACATAACAGGGACAAGAGGGACATAACAGAGACAAGAGGGACATAACAGAGACAAGTGGGACAGAACAGAGACAAGATGGACATAACAGGGACAAGAGGGACTTAACAGAGACAAGTGGGACATAACAGAGACAAGAGGGACATAACAGGGACAATAGGGACATAACAGAGACAAGAGGGACATAAGAGATACAAGAGGGACATAACAGGGACAAACGGGACATTACAGGGACAAGAGGGACATAACAGAGAGAACGCGGGACATAACAGAGACAAGTGGGACATAACAGAGACAAGAGGGACATAACAGGGACAAGAGGGACATAACAGATACAAGAGGGACATAACAGGGACAAACGAGACATAACAGAGACAAGAGGGACATAACAGGGATAAGAGGGACATAACAGAGACAAGACAGACATAACAGGGACAAACGGGACGTAACAGAGACAAGTGGGACATAACAGGGACAAGAGGGCCTTAACAGAGACAAACGGGACATAACAGAGAGAAGGTGGGACATAACAGAGACAAGAGGGACATAACAGGGACAAGTGGGACATAACAGGGACAAGTGGGACATAACAGTGACAAACGGGACATAACAGAGACAAGTGGGAAATAACAGAGACAAGAGGGACATAACAGATACAAGACGGACATAACAGGGACAAACGGGATATAACCGGGACAAGTGGGACATAACAGGGACAAGAGGGAAATAACAGAGACAAGTGGGACATAACAGTGACAAAGGGGACATAACAGAGACACGAGGGACATAACAGAGACAAGAGGGACATACCAGAGACAAGAGGGACATAACAGAGACAAGAAGGACATAACAGGGACAAACGGGACATAACAGGGACAAGTGGGACATAACAGAGACAAGAGGGACATAGCAGAGACAAGAGGGACATAACAGACACAAGTGGGACATAACAGAGACAAGAGGGACATAACAGTGACAAACGGGACATAACAGAGACAAGTGGGAAATAACAGAGACAAGAGGGACATAACAGATACAAGACGGACATAACAGGGACAAACGGGACATAACCGGGACAAGTGGGACATAACAGGGACAAGAGGGAAATAACAGAGACAAGTGGGACATAACAGTGACAAACGGGACATAACAGAGAATCGAGGGACATAACAGAGACAAGAGGGACATAACAGAGACAAGTCGGACATAACAGGGACAAGAGGGACATAACAGGGACAAACGGGACATAACAGGGACAAGAGGGAGAAAACAAAGACAAGAGGGACATAACAGAGACACAAGGGACATAACAGAGACAAGTGGGACATAACAGAGACAAGTGGGACATAACAGAGGCAAACGGGACATAACAGAGACAGTTGGACATAACAGGGACAAGAGGGACATAACAGTTACAAGTGGGACATAACAGAGACAGACGGGACATAACAGAGACAAGTGAGACATAACAGAGACAAGAGGGACATAACAGGGAAAAGTGGGACGTAACAGAGACAAGAGGGACATAACAGGGACAAGTGGGACATAACAGAGACAAGAGGGACACAACAGGGACAAGAGGGATATAACAGGGAAAAGAGGGACATAACAGAGACAAGAGGGACATAACAGGGACAAGAGGGACAGGACAGAGACAAGAGGGACAGAACAGAGACAAGTGGGATATAACAGAGACAAGAGGGTCATAACAGAGACAAGAGGGACATAACAGGGACAAGAGGGACATAACAGAGACAAGAGGGACATAACAGGGACAAGAGGGACATAACAGGGACAAGAGGGACATAACAGAGACAAGAGGGACATAACAGGGACAAGAGGGACATAACAGAGACAAGAGGGACATAACAGAGACAAGAGGGACATAACAGAGACAACAGGGACATAACAGGGACAAGAGGGACATAACAGAGACAAGAGGGACATAACAGAGACAAGAGGGTCATAACAGAGACAAGAGCGACATAACAGAGACAAGAGGGACATAACAGGGACAAGAGGGACATAACAGAGACAAGAGGGACATAACAGGGACAAGAGGGACATAACAGGGACAAGAGGGACATAACAGAAACAAGAGGGACATAACAGGGACAAGAGGGACATAACAGAGACAAGAGGGAAATAACAGAGACAAGTGGGACATAACAGTTACAAACGGGACATAACAGAGACAGGAGGGACATAACAGAGACAAGAGCGACATAACAGAGACAAGTCGGACATAACAGGGACAAGAGGGACATAATAGGGACAAGAGGGACATAACAGTGACAAGAAGGACATAACAGAGACACAAGGGACATAACAGAGACAAGTGGGACATAACAGAGAGAAGAGGGACATAAGAGAGGCAAACGGGACATAACAGAGACAAGAGGGGCATAACAGAGAAAAACGGGACATAACAGAGACAATAGGGACATAACAGAGACAAGAGGGGCATAACAGAGACAAACGGGACATAACAGAGACAATAGGGACATAACAGAGACAGGTGGACATAACAGGGACAAGAGGGACATAACAGAGACAGGTGGAAATAACAGAGACAAGAGGGACATAACAGAGACAGGTGGACATAACAGGGACAAGAGGGACATAACAGGGACAAACGGGACATAACAGAGACAAGAGGGGCATAACAGAGAAAAACGGGACATAACAGAGACAATAGGGACATAACAGAGACAAGAGGGGCATAACAGAGACAAACGGGACATAACAGAGACAATAGGGACATAACAGATACAGGTGGACATAACAGGGACAAGAGGGACATAACAGAGACAAACGGGACATAACAGAGACAAGAGGGACATAACAGAGACAAGTGGGACAGAACAGAGACAAGATGGACATAACAGGGACAAGAGGGACTTAACAGAGACAAGTGGGACATAACAGAGACAAGAGGGACATAACAGGGACAATAGGGACATAACAGAGACAAGAGGGACATAAGAGATACAAGAGGGACATAACAGGGACAAACGGGACATTACAGGGACAAGAGGGACATAACAGAGAGAACGTGGGACATAACAGAGACAAGTGGGACATAACAGAGACAAGAGGGACATAACAGGGACAAGAGGGACATAACAGATACAAGAGGGACATAACAGGGACAAACGAGAAATAACAGAGACAAGAGGGACATAACAGGGATAAGAGGGACATAACAGAGACAAGACAGACATAACAGGGACAAACGGGACGTAACAGAGACAAGTGGGACATAACAGGGACAAGAGGGCCTTAACAGAGACAAACGGGACATAACAGAGAGAAGGTGGGACATAACAGAGACAAGAGGGACATAACAGGGACAAGTGGGACATAACAGGGACAAGTGGGACATAACAGTGACAAACGGGACATAACAGAGACAAGTGGGAAATAACAGAGACAAGAGGGACATAACAGATACAAGACGGACATAACAGGGACAAGAGGGACATAACTGCGACAAGTCGGACATAACAGGGACAAGAGGGACATAACAGAGACAAGAGGGACATAACAGAGACAAGAGGGACATAGCAGAGACAAGAGGGACATAACAGAGACAAGTGGGACATAACAGAGACAAGAGGGACATAACAGTGACAAGCGGGACATAACAGAGACAAGTGGGAAATAACAGAGACAAGAGGGACATAACAGATACAAGAGCGACATAACAACGACAAGTCGGACATAACAGGGACAAGAGGGACATAACAGAGACAAACAGGACATAACAGGGACAAGAGGGAAATAACAGAGACAAGTGGGACATAACAGTGACAAACGGGACATAACAGGGACAAGTGGACATAACAGGGACAAGTGGGACATAACAGAGACAAGAGGGACATAACAGTGACAAACGGGACATAACAGAGACAAGTGGGAAATAACAGAGACAAGAGGGACATAACAGATACAAGACGGACATAACAGGGACAAACGGGACATAACCGGGACAAGTGGGACATAACAGGGACAAGAGGGAAATAACAGAGACAAGTGGGACATAACAGTGACAAACGGGACATAACAGAGACACGAGGGACATAACAGAGACAAGAGGGACATAACAGAGACAAGAGCGACATAACAGCGACAAGTCGGACATAACAGGGACAAGAGGGACATAACAGGGACAAGAGGGACATAACAGAGACAAGAGGGACATAACATAGACAAGAGGGACATAACAGAGACAAGAAGGACATAACAGGGACAAACGGGACATAACAGGGACAAGAGGGACATAACAGAGACAAGAAGGACATAACAGGGACAAACGGGACATAACAGGGACAAGTGGGACATAACAGAGACAAGAGGGACATAGCAGAGACAAGAGGGACATAACAGAGACAAGTGGGACATAACAGAGACAAGAGGGACATAACAGTGACAAACGGGACATAACAGAGACAAGTGGGAAATAACAGAGACAAGAGGGACATAACATATACAAGACGGACATAACAGGGACAAACGAGACATAACCGGGACAAGTGGGACATAACAGGGACAAGAGGGAAATAACAGAGACAAGTGGGACATAACAGTGACAAACGGGACATAACAGAGACACGAGGGACATAACAGAGACAAGAGGGACATAACAGAGACAAGAGCGACATAACAGCGACAAGTCGGACATAACAGGGACAAGAGGGACATAACAGGGACAAGAGGGACATAACAGAGACAAGAGGGACATAACATAGACAAGAGGGACATAACAGAGACAAGAGGGACATAACAGAGACAAGAAGGACATAACAGGGACAAACGGGACATAACAGGGACAAGAGGGACATAACAGAGACAAGAAGGACATAACAGGGACAAACGGGACATAACAGGGACAAGTGGGACATAACAGAGACAAGAGGGACATAGCAGAGACAAGAGGGACATAACAGAGACAAGTGGGACATAACAGAGACAAGAGGGACATAACAGTGACAAACGGGACATAACAGAGACAAGTGGGAAATAACAGAGACAAGAGGGACATAACAGATACAAGACGGACATAACAGGGACAAACGGGACATAACCAGGACAAGTGGGACATAACAGGGACAAGAGGGAAATAACAGAGACAAGTGGGACATAACAGTGACAAACGGGACATAACAGACACGAGGGACATAACAGAGACAAGAGGGACATAACTGCGACAAGTCGGACATAACAGGGACAAGAGGGACATAACAGAGACAAGAGGGACATAACAGAGACAAGAGGGACATAACAGAGACAAGAGGGACATAGCAGAGACAAGAGGGACATAACAGAGACAAGTGGGACATAACAGAGACAAGAGGGACATAACAGTGACAAGCGGGACATAACAGAGACAAGTGGGAAATAACAGAGACAAGAGGGACATAACAGATACAAGAGCGACATAACAACGACAAGTCGGACATAACAGGGACAAGAGGGACATAACAGAGACAAACAGGACATAACAGGGACAAGAGGGAAATAACAGAGACAAGTGGGACATAACAGTGACAAACGGGACATAACAGGGACAAGTGGACATAACAGGGACAAGTGGGACATAACAGAGACAAGAGGGACATAACAGTGACAAACGGGACATAACAGAGACAAGTGGGAAATAACAGAGACAAGAGGGACATAACAGATACAAGACGGACATAACAGGGACAAACGGGACATAACCGGGACAAGTGGGACATAACAGGGACAAGAGGGAAATAACAGAGACAAGTGGGACATAACAGTGACAAACGGGACATAACAGAGACACGAGGGACATAACAGAGACAAGAGGGACATAACAGAGACAAGAGCGACATAACAGCGACAAGTCGGACATAACAGGGACAAGAGGGACATAACAGGGACAAGAGGGACATAACAGAGACAAGAGGGACATAACATAGACAAGAGGGACATAACAGAGACAAGAAGGACATAACAGGGACAAACGGGACATAACAGGGACAAGAGGGACATAACAGAGACAAGAAGGACATAACAGGGACAAACGGGACATAACAGGGACAAGTGGGACATAACAGAGACAAGAGGGACATAGCAGAGACAAGAGGGACATAACAGAGACAAGTGGGACATAACAGAGACAAGAGGGACATAACAGTGACAAACGGGACATAACAGAGACAAGTGGGAAATAACAGAGACAAGAGGGACATAACATATACAAGACGGACATAACAGGGACAAACGGGACATAACCGGGACAAGTGGGACATAACAGGGACAAGAGGGAAATAACAGAGACAAGTGGGACATAACAGTGACAAACGGGACATAACAGAGACACGAGGGACATAACAGAGACAAGAGGGACATAACAGAGACAAGAGCGACATAACAGCGACAAGTCGGACATAACAGGGACAAGAGGGACATAACAGGGACAAGAGGGACATAACAGAGACAAGAGGGACATAACATAGACAAGAGGGACATAACAGAGACAAGAGGGACATAACAGAGACAAGAAGGACATAACAGGGACAAACGGGACATAACAGGGACAAGAGGGACATAACAGAGACAAGAAGGACATAACAGGGACAAACGGGACATAACAGGGACAAGTGGGACATAACAGAGACAAGAGGGACATAGCAGAGACAAGAGGGACATAACAGAGACAAGTGGGACATAACAGAGACAAGAGGGACATAACAGTGACAAACGGGACATAACAGAGACAAGTGGGAAATAACAGAGACAAGAGGGACATAACAGATACAAGACGGACATAACAGGGACAAACGGGACATAACCAGGACAAGTGGGACATAACAGGGACAAGAGGGAAATAACAGAGACAAGTGGGACATAACAGTGACAAACGGGACATAACAGACACGAGGGACATAACAGAGACAAGAGGGACATAACAGAGACAAGAGCGACATAACAGCGACAAGTCGGACATAACAGGGACAAGAGGGACATAACAGGGACAAGAGGGACATAACAGGGACAAGAGGGACATAACAGAGAGAAGAGGGAAATAACAGAGACAAGTGGGACATAACAGTGACAAACGGGACATAACAGAGACACGAGGGACATAACAGAGACAAGAGGGACATAACAGAGACAAGTCGGACATAACAGGGACAAGAGGGACATAACAGGGGCAAACGGGACATAACAGGGACAAGAGGGATATAACAAAGACAAGAAGGACATAACAGAGACAAGTGGGACATAACAGAGACAAGAGGGATATAACAGAGGCAAACGGGACATAACAGAGACAGGTGGACATAACAGGGAAAGAGGGACATAACAGATACAAGAGGGGCATAACAGAGACAAACGGGACATAACAGAGACAATAGGGACATAAAAGAGACAGGTGGACATAACAGGGACAAGAGGGACATAACAGTGACAAACAGGACATAACAGAGACAAGAGGGACATAACAGGTACAAGTGGGACATAACAGAGACAAGTGGGACATAACAGGGACAAGAGGGACATAACAGAGACAAGAGGGACATAACAGGGACAAGAGGGACATAACAGGGACAAGTGGGACATAACAGATACAAGTGGGACATAACAGAGACAAGAGCGACATAACAGGGATAAACGGGACATAACAGAGACAAGTGGGACATAACAGGGAGAAGAGGGACATAACAGAGACAAGAGGGACAAAACAGGGACAAGTGGGACATAACAGAGAAAAGTGGGACATAACAGAGACAAGTGGGACAGAACAGAGACAAGAGGGACATAACAGAGACAAGAGGGACATAACAGGGACAAGAGGGACATAACAGAGAGAAAGTGGGACATAACAGAGACAAGAGGGACATAACAGGGACAAACGGGACATAACAGGGACAAGAGGGACATAACAGAGAGAACGTGGGACATAACAGAGAGAACGTGGGACATAACAGAGACAAGAGGGACATAACAGGGACAAGAGGGACATAACAGAGACAAGAGGGACATAACAGGGATAAGAGGGACATAACAGAGACAAGACAGACATAACAGGGACAAACGGGACGTAACAGAGACAAGGTGGGACATAACAGAGACAAGAGGGGCATAACAGGGACAAGTGGGACATAACAGGGACAAGTGGGACATAACAGGGACAAGAGGGACATAACAGAGACAAGAGGGACATAACAGGGACAAACGGGACATAATAGGGACAAGTGGGACATAACAGAGATAAGAGGGACATAACAGGTACAAGTGGGACATAACAGAGACAGACGGGACATAACAAAGACAAGTGAGACATAACAGAGACAAGAGGGACATAACAGGGAAAAGTGGGACGTAACAGAGACAAGAGGGACATAACAGGGACAAGAGGGAAATAACAGGGACAAGAGGGACATAACAGAGACAAGAGGGACATAACAGGGACAAGAGGGACAGGACAGAGACAAGAGGGACAGAACAGAGACAAGTGGGATATAACAGAGACAAGAGGGTCATAACAGAGACAGACGGGACACAACAGAGACAAGTGGGACATAACAGAGACAAGAGGGACATAACAGGGACAAGAGGGAAATAACAGGGACAAGTGGGACAAAACAGGGACAAGTGGGACATAACAGGGACAAGATGGACATAACAGAGACAAGAGGGACATAACAGGGACAAGTGGGACATAACAGGGACAAGAGGGACATAACAGAGACAAGAGCGACATAACAGCGACAAGTCGGACATAACAGGGACAAGAGGGACATAACAGGGACAAGAGGGACATAACAGAGACAAGAGGGACATAACATAGACAAGAGGGACATAACAGAGACAAGAGGGACATAACAGAGACAAGAAGGACATAACAGGGTCAAACGGGACATAACAGGGACAAGAGGGACATAACAGAGACAAGAAGGACATAACAGGGACAAACGGGACATAACAGGGACAAGAGGGACATAACAGAGACAAGAAGGACATAACAGGGACAAACGGGACATAACAGGGACAAGTGGAACATAACAGAGACAAGAGGGACATAGCAGAGACAAGAGGGACATAACAGAGACAAGTGGGACATAACAGAGACAAGAGGGACATAACAGTGACAAACGGGACATAACAGAGACAAGTGGGAAATAACAGAGACAAGAGGGACATAACATATACAAGACGGACATAACAGGGACAAACGGGACATAACCGGGACAAGTGGGACATAACAGGGACAAGAGGGACATAACAGAGACAAGAGCGACATAACAGCGACAAGTCGGACATAACAGGGACAAGAGGGACATAACAGGGACAAGAGGGACATAACAGAGACAAGAGGGACATAACATAGACAAGAGGGACATAACAGAGACAAGAGGGACATAACAGAGACAAGAAGGACATAACAGGGTCAAACGGGACATAACAGGGACAAGAGGGACATAACAGAGACAAGAAGGACATAACAGTGACAAACGGGACATAACAGAGACACGAGGGACATAACAGAGACAAGAGGGACATAACAGAGACAAGAGCGACATAACAGCGACAAGTCGGACATAACAGGGACAAGAGGGACATAACAGAGACAAGAGGGACATAACAGGGACAAGAGGGACATAACAGAGACAAGAGGGACATAACAGGGACAAGTGGGACATAACAGAGACAAGTGGGACATAACAGGGACAAGAGGGACATAACAGAGACAAGAGGGACATAACAGGGACAAGAGAGACATAACAGGGACAAGTGGGACATAACCGAGACAAGTGGGACATAACAGATACAAGAGCGACATAACAGGGACAAGAGGGACATAACAGGGACAAGAGGGACATAACAGGGACAAGTGGGACATAACAGAGACAAGTGGGACATAACAGAGATAAGAGGGACATAACAGAGACAAGTGGGACAGAACAGAGACAAGAGGGACATAACAGAGACAAGAGGGACATAACAGGGACAAGAGGGACATAACAGAGAGAAAGTGGGACATAACAGAGACAAGTGAGACATAACAGAGACAAGAGGGACATAACAGGGACAAGAGGGACATAACAGAGACAAGAGCGACATAACAGAGACAAGTGGGACATAACAGAGATAAGAGGGACATAACAGAGACAAGTGGGACAGAACAGAGACAAGTGGGACATAACAGATACAAGAGCGACATAACAGGGACAAACGGGACATAACAGAGACAAGTGGGACATAACAGGGACAAGAGGGACATAACAGAGACAAGAGGGACATAACAGGGACAAGAGGGACATAACAGGGACAAGTGGGACATAACAGAGACAAGTGGGACATAACAGAGATAAGAGGGACATAACAGAGACAAGTGGGACAGAACAGAGACAAGAGGGACATAAGAGAGACAAGAGGGACATAACAGGGACAAGAGGGACATAACAGAGAGAAAGTGGGACATAACAGAGACAAGTGGGACATAACAGAGACAAGAGGGACATAACAGTGACAAACGGGACATAACAGGGACAAGAGGGACATAACAGAGAGAACGTGGGACATAACAGAGACAAGTGGGACATAACAGAGACAAGTGGGACATAACAGAGACAAGAGGGACATAACAGGGACAAGAGGGACATAACAGATACAAGAGCGACATAACAGGGACAAACGGGACATAACAGAGACAAGAGGGACATAACAGGGATAAGAGGGACATAACAGAGACAAGACAGACATAACAGGGACAAACGGGACGTAACAGAGACAAGTGGGACATAACAGGGACAAGAGGGACTTAACAGAGACAAACGGGACATAACAGAGAGAAGGTGGGACATAACAGAGACAAGAGGCGCATAACAGGGACAAGAGAGACATAACAGATACAAGAGGGACATAACAGGGACAAACGGGACATAACAGAGACAAGAGGGACATAACAGGGATAAGAGGGACATAACAGAGACAAGACAGACATAACAGGGACAAACGGGACGTTACAGAGACAAGTGGGACATAACAGGGACAAGAGGGACTTAACAGAGACAAACGGGACATAACAGAGAGAAGGTGGGACATAACAGAGACAAGAGGGACATAACAGGGACAAGTGGGACATAACAGGGACAAGTGGGACATAACAGTGACAAACGGGACATAACAGAGACAAGTGGGAAATAACAGAGACAAGAGGGACATAACAGATACAAGACGGACATAACAGGGACAAACGGGACATAACCGGGACAAGTGGGACATAACAGGGACAAGAGGGAAATAACAGAGACAAGTGGGATATAACAGTGACAAACGGGACATAACAGAGACACGAGGGACATAACAGAGACAAGAGGGACATAACAGAGACAAGAGGGACATAACTGCGACAAGTCGGACATAACAGGGACAAGAGGGACATAACAGGGACAAGAGGGACATAACAGGGACAAGAGGGACATAACAGAGACAAGTGGGACATAACAGAGACAAGAGGGACATAACAGTGACAAGCGGGACATAACAGAGACAAGTGGGAAATAACAGACACAAGAGGGACATAACAGATACAAGAGCGACATAACAGCGACAAGTCGGACATAACAGGGACAAGAGGGACATAACAGGGACAAGAGGGACATAACAGAGACAAACAGGACATAACAGGGACAAGAGGGAAATAACAGAGACAAGTGGGACATAACAGTGACAAACGGGACATAACAGGGACAAGTGGGACATAACAGGGACAAGAGGGACATAACAGAGACAAGTGGGACATAACAGAGACAAGAGGGACATAACAGATACAAGACGGACATAACAGGGACAAACGGGATATAACAGGGACAAGAGGGACATAACAGAGACAAGTGGGAAATAACAGAGACAAGAGGGACATAACAGATACAAGACGGACATAACAGAGACAAACGGGATATAACAGATACAAGACGGACATAACAGTGACAAACGGGACATAACAGAGACAAGTGGGAAATAACAGAGACAAGAGGGACATAACAGATACAAGACGGACATAACAGGGACAAACGGGATATAACCGGGACAAGTGGGACATAACAGGGACAAGAGGGAAATAACAGAGACAAGTGGGACATAACAGTGACAAAGGGGACATAACAGAGACACGAGGGACATAACAGAGACAAGAGGGACATAACAGAGACAAGAGCGACATAACAGCGACAAGTCGGACATAACAGGGACAAGAGGGACATAACAGAGACAAGAGGGACATAACAGAGACAAGAGGGACATAACAGGGACAAACGGGACATAACAGGGACAAGAGGGACATAACAGAGACAAGAAGGACATAACAGGGACAAACGGGACATAACAGGGACAAGTGGGACATAACAGAGACAAGAGGGACATAGCAGAGACAAGAGGGACATAACAGACACAAGTGGGACATAACAGAGACAAGAGGGACATAACAGTGACAAACGGGACATAACAGAGACAAGTGGGAAATAACAGAGACAAGAGGGACATAACAGATACAAGACGGACATAACAGGGACAAACGGGACATAACCGGGACAAGTGGGACATAACAGGGACAAGAGGGAAATAACAGAGACAAGTGGGACATAACAGTGACAAACGGGACATAACAGAGAATCGAGGGACATAACAGAGACAAGAGGGACATAACAGAGACAAGTCGGACATAACAGGGACAAGAGGGACATAACAGGGACAAACGGGACATAACAGGGACAAGAGGGATATAACAAAGACAAGAGGGACATAACAGAGACACAAGGGACATAACAGAGACAAGTGGGACATAACAGAGACAAGTGGGACATAACAGAGGCAAACGGGACATAACAGAGACAGTTGGACATAACAGGGACAAGAGGGACATAACAGTTACAAGTGGGACATAACAGAGACAAGAGGGACATAACAGAGACAAGTGAGACATAACAGAGACAAGAGGGACATAACAGGGAAAAGTGGGACGTAACAGAGACAAGAGGGACATAACAGGGACAAGTGGGACATAACAGAGACAAGAGGGACACAACAGGGACAAGAGGGATATAACAGGGACAAGAGGGACATAACAGAGACAAGAGGGACATAACAGGGACAAGAGGGACAGGACAGAGACAAGAGGGACAGAACAGAGACAAGTGGGATATAACAGAGACAAGAGGGTCATAACAGAGACAAGAGCGACATAACAGAGACAAGAGGGACATAACAGGGACAAGAGGGACATAACAGAGACAAGAGGGACATAACAGGGACAAGAGGGACATAACAGGGACAAGAGGGACATAACAGAGACAAGAGGGACATAACAGGGACAAGAGGGACATAACAGAGACAAGAGGGACATAACAGAGACAAGAGGGACATAACAGGGACAAGAGGGACAGGACAGAGACAAGAGGGACAGAACAGAGACAAGTGGGATATAACAGAGACAAGAGGGTCATAACAGAGACAAGAGCGACATAACAGAGACAAGAGGGACATAACAGGGACAAGAGGGACATAACAGAGACAAGAGGGACATAACAGGGACAAGAGGGACATAACAGGGACAAGAGGGACATAACAGAAACAAGAGGGACATAACAGGGACAAGAGGGACATAACAGAGACAAGAGGGAAATAACAGAGACAAGTGGGACATAACAGTTACAAACGGGACATAACAGAGACAGGAGGGACATAACAGAGACAAGAGCGACATAACAGAGACAAGTCGGACATAACAGGGACAAGAGGGACATAATAGGGACAAGAGGGACATAACAGTGACAAGAAGGACATAACAGAGACACAAGGGACATAACAGAGACAAGTGGGACATAACAGAGACAAGAGGGACATAAGAGAGGCAAACGGGACATAACAGAGACAAGAGGGGCATAACAGAGAAAAACGGGACATAACAGAGACAATAGGGACATAACAGAGACAAGAGGGGCATAACAGAGACAAACGGGACATAACAGAGACAATAGGGACATAACAGAGACAGGTGGACATAACAGGGACAAGAGGGACACAACAGAGACAGGTGGAAATAACAGAGACAAGAGGGACATAACAGAGACAGGTGGACATAACAGGGACAAGAGGGACATAACAGGGACAAACGGGACATAACAGAGACAAGAGGGGCATAACAGAGAAAAACGGGACATAACAGAGACAATAGGGACATAACAGAGACAAGAGGGGCATAACAGAGACAAACGGGACATAACAGAGACAATGGGGACATAACAGATACAGGTGGACATAACAGGGACAAGAGGGACATAACAGAGACAAACGGGACATAACAGAGACAAGAGGGACATAACAGGGACAAGAGGGACATAACAGAGACAAGAGGGACATAACAGAGACAAGTGGGACAGAACAGAGACAAGATGGACATAACAGGGACAAGAGGGACTTAACAGAGACAAGTGGGACATAACAGAGACAAGAGGGACATAACAGGGACAATAGGGACATAACAGAGACAAGAGGGACATAAGAGATACAAGAGGGACATAACAGGGACAAACGGGACATTACAGGGACAAGAGGGACATAACAGAGAGAACGTGGGACATAACAGAGACAAGTGGGACATAACAGAGACAAGAGGGACATAACAGGGACAAGAGGGACATAACAGATACAAGAGGGACATAACAGGGACAAACGGGACATAACAGAGACAAGAGGGACATAACAGGGATAAGAGGGACATAACAGAGACAAGACAGACATAACAGGGACAAACGGGACGTAACAGAGACAAGTGGGACATAACAGGGACAAGAGGGCCTTAACAGAGACAAACGGGACATAACAGAGAGAAGGTGGGACATAACAGAGACAAGAGGGACATAACAGGGACAAGTGGGACATAACAGGGACAAGTGGGACATAACAGTGACAAACGGGACATAACAGAGACAAGTGGGAAATAACAGAGACAAGAGGGACATAACAGATACAAGACGGACATAACAGGGACAAGAGGGACATAACTGCGACAAGTCGGACATAACAGGGACAAGAGGGACATAACAGAGACAAGAGGGACATAACAGAGACAAGAGGGACATAGCAGAGACAAGAGGGACATAACAGAGACAAGTGGGACATAACAGAGACAAGAGGGACATAACAGTGACAAGCGGGACATAACAGAGACAAGTGGGAAATAACAGAGACAAGAGGGACATAACAGATACAAGAGCGACATAACAACGACAAGTCGGACATAACAGGGACAAGAGGGACATAACAGAGACAAACAGGACATAACAGGGACAAGAGGGAAATAACAGAGACAAGTGGGACATAACAGTGACAAACGGGACATAACAGGGACAAGTGGACATAACAGGGACAAGTGGGACATAACAGAGACAAGAGGGACATAACAGTGACAAACGGGACATAACAGAGACAAGTGGGAAATAACAGAGACAAGAGGGACATAACAGATACAAGACGGACATAACAGGGACAAACGGGACATAACCGGGACAAGTGGGACATAACAGGGACAAGACGGAAATAACAGAGACAAGTGGGACATAACAGTGACAAACGGGACATAACAGAGACACGAGGGACATAACAGAGACAAGAGGGACATAACAGAGACAAGAGCGACATAACAGCGACAAGTCGGACATAACAGGGACAAGAGGGACATAACAGGGACAAGAGGGACATAACAGAGACAAGAGGGACATAACATAGACAAGAGGGACATAACAGAGACAAGAGGGACATAACAGAGACAAGAAGGACATAACAGGGACAAGAGGGACATAACAGGGACAAGAGGGACATAACAGAGACAAGAAGGACATAACAGGGACAAACGGGACATAACAGGGACAAGTGGGACATAACAGAGACAAGAGGGACATAGCAGAGACAAGAGGGACATAACAGAGACAAGTGGGACATAACAGAGACAAGAGGGACATAACAGTGACAAACGGGACATAACAGAGACAAGTGGGAAATAACAGAGACAAGAGGGACATAACATATACAAGACGGACATAACAGGGACAAACGGGACATAACCGGGACAAGTGGGACATAACAGGGACAAGAGGGAAATAACAGAGACAAGTGGGACATAACAGTGACAAACGGGACATAACAGAGACACGAGGGACATAACAGAGACAAGAGGGACATAACAGAGACAAGAGCGACATAACAGCGACAAGTCGGACATAACAGGGACAAGAGGGACATAACAGGGACAAGAGGGACATAACAGGGACAAGAGGGACATAACAGAGAGAAGAGGGAAATAACAGAGACAAGTGGGACATAACAGTGACAAACGGGACATAACAGAGACACGAGGGACATAACAGAGACAAGAGGGACATAACAGAGACAAGTCGGACATAACAGGGACAAGAGGGACATAACAGGGGCAAACGGGACATAACAGGGACAAGAGGGATATAACAAAGACAAGAAGGACATAACAGAGACAAGTGGGACATAACAGAGACAAGAGGGATATAACAGAGGCAAACGGGACATAACAGAGACAGGTGGACATAACAGGGAAAGAGGGACATAACAGATACAAGAGGGGCATAACAGAGACAAACGGGACATAACAGAGACAATAGGGACATAAAAGAGACAGGTGGACATAACAGGGACAAGAGGGACATAACAGTGACAAACAGGACATAACAGAGACAAGAGGGACATAACAGGTACAAGTGGGACATAACAGAGACAAGTGGGACATAACAGGGACAAGAGGGACATAACAGAGACAAGTGGGACATAACAGAGACAAGAGGGACATAACAGTGACAAGCGGGACATAACAGAGACAAGTGGGAAATAACAGAGACAAGAGGGACATAACAGATACAAGAGCGACATAACAACGACAAGTCGGACATAACAGGGACAAGAGGGACATAACAGAGACAAACAGGACATAACAGGGACAAGAGGGAAATAACAGAGACAAGTGGGACATAACAGTGACAAACGGGACATAACAGGGACAAGTGGACATAACAGGGACAAGTGGGACATAACAGAGACAAGAGGGACATAACAGTGACAAACGGGACATAACAGAGACAAGTGGGAAATAACAGAGACAAGAGGGACATAACAGATACAAGACGGACATAACAGGGACAAACGGGACATAACCGGGACAAGTGGGACATAACAGGGACAAGACGGAAATAACAGAGACAAGTGGGACATAACAGTGACAAACGGGACATAACAGAGACACGAGGGACATAACAGAGACAAGAGGGACATAACAGAGACAAGAGCGACATAACAGCGACAAGTCGGACATAACAGGGACAAGAGGGACATAACAGGGACAAGAGGGACATAACAGAGACAAGAGGGACATAACATAGACAAGAGGGACATAACAGAGACAAGAGGGACATAACAGAGACAAGAAGGACATAACAGGGACAAGAGGGACATAACAGGGACAAGAGGGACATAACAGAGACAAGAAGGACATAACAGGGACAAACGGGACATAACAGGGACAAGTGGGACATAACAGAGACAAGAGGGACATAGCAGAGACAAGAGGGACATAACAGAGACAAGTGGGACATAACAGAGACAAGAGGGACATAACAGTGACAAACGGGACATAACAGAGACAAGTGGGAAATAACAGAGACAAGAGGGACATAACATATACAAGACGGACATAACAGGGACAAACGGGACATAACCGGGACAAGTGGGACATAACAGGGACAAGAGGGAAATAACAGAGACAAGTGGGACATAACAGTGACAAACGGGACATAACAGAGACACGAGGGACATAACAGAGACAAGAGGGACATAACAGAGACAAGAGCGACATAACAGCGACAAGTCGGACATAACAGGGACAAGAGGGACATAACAGGGACAAGAGGGACATAACAGGGACAAGAGGGACATAACAGAGAGAAGAGGGAAATAACAGAGACAAGTGGGACATAACAGTGACAAACGGGACATAACAGAGACACGAGGGACATAACAGAGACAAGAGGGACATAACAGAGACAAGTCGGACATAACAGGGACAAGAGGGACATAACAGGGGCAAACGGGACATAACAGGGACAAGAGGGATATAACAAAGACAAGAAGGACATAACAGAGACAAGTGGGACATAACAGAGACAAGAGGGATATAACAGAGGCAAACGGGACATAACAGAGACAGGTGGACATAACAGGGAAAGAGGGACATAACAGATACAAGAGGGGCATAACAGAGACAAACGGGACATAACAGAGACAATAGGGACATAAAAGAGACAGGTGGACATAACAGGGACAAGAGGGACATAACAGTGACAAACAGGACATAACAGAGACAAGAGGGACATAACAGGTACAAGTGGGACATAACAGAGACAAGTGGGACATAACAGGGACAAGAGGGACATAACAGAGACAAGAGGGACATAACAGGGACAAGAGGGACATAACAGGGACAAGTGGGACATAACAGAGACAAGTGGGACATAACAGAGACAAGAGCGACATAACAGGGATAAACGGGACATAACAGAGACAAGTGGGACATAACAGGGAGAAGAGGGACATAACAGAGACAAGAGGGACATAACAGGGACAAGAGGGACAAAACAGGGACAAGTGGGACATAACAGAGACAAGTGGGACATAACAGAGACAAGTGGGACAGAACAGAGACAAGAGGGACATAACAGAGACAAGAGGGACATAACAGGGACAAGAGGGACATAACAGAGAGAAAGTGGGACATAACAGAGACAAGAGGGACATAACAGGGACAAACGGGACATAACAGGGACAAGAGGGACATAACAGAGAGAACGTGGGACATAACAGAGAGAACGTGGGACATAACAGAGACAAGAGGGACATAACAGGGACAAGAGGGACATAACAGAGACAAGAGGGACATAACAGGGATAAGAGGGACATAACAGAGACAAGACAGACATAACAGGGACAAACGGGACGTAACAGAGACAAGGTGGGACATAACAGAGACAAGAGGGGCATAACAGGGACAAGTGGGACATAACAGGGACAAGTGGGACATAACAGGGACAAGAGGGACATAACAGAGACAAGAGGGACATAACAGGGACAAACGGGACATAATAGGGACAAGTGGGATATAACAGAGATAAGAGGGACATAACAGGTACAAGTGGGACATAACAGAGACAGACGGGACATAACAAATACAAGTGAGACATAACAGAGACAAGAGGGACATAACAGGGAAAAGTGGGACGTAACAGAGACAAGAGGGACATAACAGGGACAAGAGGGAAATAACAGGGACAAGAGGGACATAACAGAGACAAGAGGGACATAACAGGGACAAGAGGGACAGGACAGAGACAAGAGGGACAGAACAGAGACAAGTGGGATATAACAGAGACAAGAGGGTCATAACAGAGACAGACGGGACACAACAGAGACAAGTGGGACATAACAGGGACAAGTGGGACATAACAGGGACAAGAGGGAAATAACAGGGACAAGTGGGACAAAACAGGGACAAGTGGGACATAACAGGGACAAGATGGACATAACAGAGACAAGAGGGACATAACAGGGACAAGTGGGACATAACAGGGACAAGAGGGACATAACAGAGACAAGAGGGACATAACAGGGACAAGAGGGATATAACAGGGACAAACGGGACATAATAGGGACAAGTGGGACATAACAGAGATAAGAGGGACATAACAGGTACAAGTGGGACATAACAGAGACAGACGGGACATAACAGAGACAAGTGAGACATAACAGAGACAAGAGGGACATAACAGGGAAAAGTGGGACGTAACAGAGACAAGAGGGACATAACAGGGACAAGTGGGACATAACAGAGACAAGAGGGACATAACAGGGACACGAGGGAAATAACAGGGACAAGAGGTACATAACACAGACAAGAGGGACATAACAGGGACAAGAGGGACAGAACAGAGACAAGTGGGATATAACAGAGACAAGAGGGTCATAACAGAGACAGACGGGACACAACAGAGACAAGTGGGACATAACAGGGACAAGTGGGACATAACAGGGACAAGAGGGAAATAACAGGGACAAGTGGGACATAACAGGGACAAGGGGGACATAACAGAGACAAGTGGGAGAAAACAGGACAAGTGGGACATAACAGGGACAAGAGGGACATAACAGAGACAAGTGGGAGAAAACAGGACAAGTGGGACATAACAGAGACATGAGGGACATAACAGGGACAAGAGGGACAAAACAGGGACAAGTGGGACATGACAGAGACAAACGGGACATAACAGAGACAAGAGGGACATAACAGAGACAAGAGGGACATAGCAGAGACAAGAGGGACATAACAGAGACAAGTGGGACATAACAGAGACAAGAGGGACATAACAGTGACAAACGGGACATAACAGAGACAAGTGGGAAATAACAGAGACAAGAGGGACATAACAGATACAAGAGCGACATAACAGCGACAAGTCGGACATAACAGGGACAAGAGGGACATAACAGAGACAAACAGGACATAACAGGGACAAGAGGGAAATAACAGAGACAAGTGGGACATAACAGTGACAAACGGGACATAACAGGGACAAGTGGACATAACAGGGACAAGTGGGACATAACAGAGACAAGAGGGACATAACAGTGACAAACGGGACATAACAGAGACAAGTGGGAAAGAACAGAGACAAGAGGGACATAACAGATACAAGTCGGACATAACAGGCACAAACGGGACATAACCGGGACAAGTGGGACATAACAGGGACAAGAGGGAAATAACAGAGACAAGTGGGACATAACAGTGACAAACGGGACATAACAGAGACACGAGGGACATAACAGAGACAAGAGGGACATAACAGAGACAAGAGCGACATGACAGAGACAAGAGGGACATAACAGAGACAAGAGGGACATAACAGGGACAAACGGGACATAACCGGGACAAGTGGGACATAACAGGGACAAGTGGGAAATAACAGAGACAAGTGGGACATAACAGTGACAAACGGGACATAACAGAGACACGAGGGACATAACAGAGACAAGAGGGACATAACAGAGACAAGAGCGACATAACAGCGACAAGTCGGACATAACAGGGACAAGAGGGATATAACAGGGACAAGTGGGACATAACAGTGACAAACGGGACATAACAGAGACACGAGGGACATAACAGAGACAAGAGGGACATAACAGAGACAAGAGCGACATGACAGAGACAAGAGGGACATAACAGAGACAAGAGGGACATAACAGGGACAAGAGGGACATAACAGGGACAAGAGGGACATAACAGAGACAAGTGGGACATAACAGTGACAAACGGGACATAACAGAGACAAACGGGACATAACAGAGACAAGAGGGACATAACAGGGACAAGAGGGACATAACAGAGACAAGAGGGACATAACAGAGACAAGAGGGATATAACAGAGACAAGTGGGACATAACAGGGACAAGAGGGACATAACAGAGACAAACAGGACATAACAGGGACAAGAGGGAAATAACAGAGACAAGTGGGACATAACAGTGACAAACGGGACATAACAGAGACACGAGGGACATAACAGAGACAAGAGGGACATAACAGAGACAAGTCGGACATAACAGGGACAAGAGGGACATAACAGGGACAAGAGGGACATAACAGGGACAAACGGGACATAACAGGGACAAGAGGGACATAACAGAGACAAGGAGGACATAACAGAGACACAAGGGACATAACAGAGACAAGTGGGACATAACAGAGACAAGAGGGACATAACAGAGGCAAACGGGACATAACAGAGACAGGTGGACATAACAGGGACAAGAGGGACATAACAGATACAAGAGGGGCATAACAGAGACAAACGGGACATAACAGAGACAATAGGGACATAACAGAGACAGGTGGACATAACAGGGACAAGAGGGACATAACAGAGACAAGAGGGACATAACAGGGACAAGAGGGACATAACAGAGACAGGTGGACATAACAGGGACAAACGGGACATAACAGGGACAAGAGGGACATAACAGAGAGAACGTGGGACATAACAGAGACAAGTGGGACATAACAGAGACAAGAGGGACATAACAGAGACAAACGGGACATAACAGAGAGAAGGTTGGACATAACAGGGACAAGTGGGACATAACAGGGACAAGTGGGACATAACAGGGACAAGAGGGACATAACAGAGACAAGTGGGACATAACAGAGACAAGAGGGACATAACAGAGACAAACGGGACATAACAGAGAGAATGTTGGACATAACAGGGACAAGTGGGACATAACAGGGACAAGTGGGACATAACAGGGACAAGAGGGACATAACAGAGACAAGAGGGACATAACAGGGACAAGAGGGACATAACAGAGACAAGAGGGACTTAACAGAGACAAACGGGACATAACAGAGAGAAGGTGGGACATAACAGAGACAAGAGGGACATAACAGGGACAAGTGGGACATAACAGGGAGAAGAGGGACATAACAGAGACAAGAGGGACATAACAGGGACAAGAGGGACATAACAGGGACAAACGGGACATAACAGAGACAAGTGAGACATAACAGAGACAAGAGGGACATATCAGGGAAAAGTGGGACGTAACAGAGACAAGAGGGACGTAACAGGGACAAGTGGGACATAACAGAGACAAGAGGGACATAACAGGGACAAGAGGGAAATAACAGGGACAAGAGGGACATAACAGAGACAAGAGGGACATAACAGGGACAAGAGGGACATAACAGGGACAAGAGGGACATAACAGGGACAAGAGGGACATAACAGAGACAAGAGGGACAGAACAGAGACAAGTGGGATATAACAGAGACAAGAGGGTCATAACAGAGACAGACGGGCCACAACAGAGACAAGTGGGACATAACAGAGACAAGAGGGACATAACAGGGACAAGTGGGACATAACAGGGACAACAGGGACATAACAGGGACAAGAGGGACATAACAGAGACAAGTGGGACAAAACAGGACAAGTGGGACATAACAGAGACAAGAGGGACATAACAGAGACATGAGGGACATAACAGGGACAAGAGGGACATAACAGGGACAAGTGGGACATAACAGAGACAAACGGGACATAACAGAGACAAGTGGGAAATAACAGGGACAAGAGGGACATAACAGAGACAAGAGGGACATAACAGGGACAAGTGGGACATAACAAGGACAAGTGGGACATAGCAGAGACAAGAGGGACATAACAGGGACAAGAGGGACATAACAGAGACAAGAGGGACATAACAGGGACAAGTGGGACATAACAGAGACAAGAGGGACATAACAGAGACAAGAGGGCCATAACAGGGACAAGTGGGACATAACAAGGACAAGTGGGACATAGCAGAGACAAGAGGGACATAACAGGGACAAGAGGGACATAACAGGGACAAGTGGGACATAACAGAGACAAACGGGACATAACAGGGACAAGAGGGACATAACAGGGACAAGAGGGACATAACAGAGACAAGAGGGACGTAACAGGGACAAGAGAGACGTAACAGAGACAAACGGGACATAACACAGACAAGAGGGAAATAACAGAGACACGAGGAACATAACAGGGACAAGAGGGACATAACAGAGACAAACAGGGACAAAACACAGACAAGAGGGACATAACAGAGACACGAGGGACATAACAGGGACAAGTGCGACATAACAGGGACAAGAGGGACATAACAGAGGCAAACTGGACATAACAGAGACAAGAGGGACATAACAGGTACAAGTGGGACATAACAGGGACAAGTGGGACAAAACAGAGACAAGAGGGACATAACAGGGACAAGTGGGACATAACAGAGACAAGAGGGACATAGCAGAGACAAGACGGACATAACAGAGACAAGTGGGACATAACAGAGACAAGACGGACATAACAGTGACAAACGGGACATAACAGAGACAAATGGGACATAACAGAGACAAGAGGGACATAACAGGGACAAGTGGGACATAACAGAGACAAGAGGGACATAGCAGAGACAAGAGGGACATAACAGAGACAAGTGGGACATAACAGAGACAAGAGGGACATAACAGTGACAAACGGGACATAACAGAGACAAGAGGTACAGAACAGAGACAAGTGGGACATAACAGGGACAAGAGGGACATAACAGAGACAAGTGGGACATAACAGAGACAAGAGGGACATAACAGTGACAAACGGGACATAACAGAGACAAGAGGTACAGAACAGAGACAAGTGGGACATAACAGGGACAAGAGGGGCATAACAGAGACAAGTGGGACATAACAGGGACAAGAGGGAAATAACAGAGACAAGAAGGACATAACAGATACAAGTGGACATAACAGGGACAAGAGGGACATAACAGGGACAAGTGGGACATAACAGGGACAAGAGGGACATAACAGGGACAAGTGGGACATAACAGAGACAAGAGGGACATAACAGAGACAAGAGGGACATAACAGGTACAAGTGGGACATAACAGAGTCAAGAGGGACATAACAGGGTCAAGAGGGATATAACAGAGACAGGCGGGACATAACAGAGACAAACGGGACATAACAGGGACAAGAGGGACATAACAGAGACAAGAGGGACGTAACAGGGACAAGAGAGACGTAACAGAGACAAACGGGACATAACACAGACAAGAGGGAAATAACAGAGACACGAGGGACATAACAGGGACAAGAGGGACATAACAGAGACAAACGGGGACAAAACACAGACAAGAGGGACATAACAGAGACAAGAGGGACATAACAGGGACAAGTGCGACATAACAGGGACAAGAGGGACATAACAGAGGCAAACTGGACATAACAGAGACAAGAGGGACATAACAGGTACAAGTGGGACATAACAGGGACAAGTGGGACAAAACAGAGACAAGAGGGACATAACTGGGACAAGTGGGACATAACAGAGACAAGAGGGACATAGCAGAGACAAGACGGACATAACAGAGACAAGTGGGACATAACAGAGACACGAGGGACATAACAGTGACAAACGGGACATAACAGAGACAAATGGGACATAACAGAGACAAGAGGGACATAACAGGGACAAGTGGGACATAACAGAGACAAGAGGGACATAGCAGAGACAAGAGGGACATAACAGAGACAAGTGGGACATAACAGAGACAAGAGGGACATAACAGTGACAAACGGGACATAACAGAGACAAGAGGGACATAACAGGGACAAGTGGGACATAACAGAGACAAGAGGTACAGAACAGAGACAAGTGGGACATAACAGGGACAAGAGGGACATAACAGAGACAAACGGGACATAACAGGGACAAGAGGGACATAACAGAGACAAGAAGGACATAACAGATACAAGTGGACATAACAGGGACAAGAGGGACATAACAGGGACAAGTGGGACATAACAGGGACAAGAGGGACATAACAGGGACAAGTGGGACATAACAGAGACAAGAGGGACATAACAGAGACAAGAGGGACATAACAGGTACAAGTGGGACATAACAGAGACAGACGGGACATAACAGAGACAAATGGGACATAACAGAGACAAGAGGGACATAACAGGGAAAAGTGGGACATAACAGAGACAAGAGGGACATAACAGGGACAAGAGGGAAATAACAGGGACAAGAGGGACAGAACAGAGACAAGAGGGACATAGCAGAGACAAGAGCGACGGGACAGAGACAAGAGGGAGATAACAGGGACAAGAGGGACATAACAGGGACAAGAGGAACATAACAGAGACAAGAGGGACAGAACAGAGACAAGTGGGACATAACAGAGACAAGAGGGTCATAACAGAGACAGACGGGACACAACAGAGACAAGTGGGACATAACAGGGACAAGTGGGACATAACAGGGTCAAGAGGGAAATAACACGGACAAGTGGGACATAACAGGGACAAGTGGGACAAAACAGGGACAACAGGGACATAACAGAGACAAGTGTGACATAACAGAGACAAGTGGGACAAAACAGGGACAAGTGGGACATAACAGGGACAAGAGGGACATAACAGGGATAAGAGGGACATAACAGAGACAAGAGGGACATAACAGAGACAAACGGGACATAACAGAGACAAACGGGACATAACAGGGACAAGAGGGACATAACAGAGACAAGAGGGACATTACAGGGACAAGAGGGACTTAACAGACACAAGTGGGACATAACAGATTCAAGAGGGACATAACTGGGACAAGAGGGACATAACAGGGACAAGAGGGACATAACAGGGACAAGTGGGACATAACAGAGACAAACGGGACATAACAGAGACAAGTGGGACATAACAGGGACAAGTGGGACATAACAGAGACAAACGGGACATAACAGAGAAAAGTGGGACATAACAGGGTTAAGAGGGACAGAACAGAGACAAGTGGGACATAACAGAGACAAGAGGGACATAACAGGGTCAAGAGGGACATAACAGAGACAAGTGGGACATAACAGGGTCAAGAGGGACATAACAGAGACAAGTGGGACATAACAGAGACAAGAGGGACATAACAGGGACAAGAGGGACAGAACAGAGACAAGAGGGACATAACAGGGACAAACGGGACATAACAGGGACAAGAGGGACATAACAGGGACAAGAGGGACATAACAGGGACAAGTGGGACATAACAGAGACAAACGGGACATAACAGAGACAAGTGGGACATAACAGGGACAAGTGGGACATAACAGAGACAAACGGGACATAACAGAGAAAAGTGGGACATAACAGGGTTAAGAGGGACAGAGCAGAGACAAGTGGGACATAACAGAGACAAGAGGGACATAACAGGGTCAAGAGGGACATAACAGAGACAAGTGGGACATAACAGAGACAAGAGGGACATAAACAGAGACAAGAGGGACATAACAGCGACAAGAGGTACATAAACAGAGACAACAGGGACATAAACAGAGACAAGAGGTACATAACAGGGTCAAGAGGCACATAACAGAGACAAGTGGGACATAACAGAGACAAGAGGGACATAACAGGGTCAAGAGGGACATAACAGAGACACGAGGGACATAACAGAGACAAGAGGGACATAACAGAGACAAGAGGGACATAACAAATACAAACGGGACATAACAGGGAAAAGAGGGACATAACAGAGACAAGAGGGACATAACAGGGTGAAGAGGGACAGAACAGAGACAAGTGGGACATAACAGGGACAAGTGGGACATAACAGGGTCTAGAGGGACATAACAGGGACAAGAGGGACATAACAGATACAAGAGGGACATAACAGGGTGAAGAGGGACAGAACTGAGACAAGTGGGACATAACAGGGACAAGTGGGACATAACATGGACAAGTGGGACATAGCAGAGACAAGAGGGACATAACAGGGACAAGATGGACATAACAGAGACAAGAGGGACATAACAGAGACAAGAGGGACATAACAGGGACAAGTGGGACATAACAGAGACAAGAGGGACATAACAGGGACAAGAGGGACATAACAGAGACAAGAGGGACATAACAGGGACAAGTGGGACATAACAGAGACAAGAGGGACATAACAGGGACAAGAGGGACATACCAGAGACAAGAGGAACATAACAGGGACAAGTGGGACATAACAGAGACAAGAGGGACATAACAGGGACAAGAGGGACATAACAGGGACAAGTGGGACATAACAGAGACAAGAGGGACATAATAGGGACAGGAGGGACATAACAGAGACAAGTGGGACATAACAGAGACAAGAGGGACATAACAAAGACAAGAGGGACATAACAGGGACAAGAGGGACATAACAGGGACAAACGGGACATAATAGGGACAAGTGGGACATAACAGAGATAAGAGGGACATAACAGATACAAGAGGGACATAACAGGGAAAAGTGGGACGTAACAGAGACAAGAGGGACGTAACAGGGACAAGTGGGACATAACAGAGAAAAGAGGGACATAACAGGGACAAGAGGGAAATAACAGGGACAAGAGGGACATAACAGAGACAAGAGGGACATAACAGGGACAAGAGTGACAGGACAGAGACAAGAGGGACATAACAGGGACAAGAGGGACATAACAGGGACAAGAGGGACATAACAGAGACAAGAGGGACAGACCAGAGACAAGTGGGACATAACAGGGACAGACGGGACACAACAGAGCCAAGTGGGACATAACAGGGACAAGTGGGACATAACAGGGACAAGAGGGAAATAACAGGGACAAGTGGGACAAAACAGGGACAAGTGGGACATAACAGGGACAACAGGGACATAAAAGGGACAAGAGGGACGTAACAGAGACAAGTGGGACAAAACAGGACAAGTGGGACATAACAGAGACAAGAGGGACATAACAGGGACAAGAGGGACATAACAGGGACAAGTGGGACATAACAGAGACAAACGGGACATAACAGAGACAAGTGGGACATAACAGGGACAAGTGGGAAATAACAGGGACAAGAGGGACATAACAGGGACAAGTGGGACATAACAGGGACAAGTGGGACATAGCAGAGACAAGAGGGACATAACAGGGACAAGAGGGACATAACAGAGACAAGAGGGACATAACAGGGACAAGTGGGACATAACAGAGACAAGAGGGACATAATAGGGACAAGTGGGACATAACAGAGACAAGAGGGACATAACAGGGACAAGTGGGACATAACAGAGACAAGTGGGACATAACAGAGACAAGAGGGACATAACAGGAACAAGAGGGATATAACAGAGACAGTCGGGACATAACAGAGACAAACGGGACATAACAGGGACAAGAGGGACATAACAGAGACAAACGGGACATAACAGGGACAAGAGGGACATAACAGAGACAAGAGGGACGTAACAGAGACAAACGGGACATAACAGAGACAAACGGGACATAACAGGGACAAGAGGGACATAACAGAGACAAGAGGGACGTAACAGGGACAAGAGAGACGTAACAGAGACAAACGGGACATAACAGAGACAAGAGGGACGTAACAGGGACAAGAGAGACGTAACAGAGACAAACGGGACATAACACAGACAAGAGGGACATAACAGAGACAAGAGGGACGTAACAGGGACAAGTGCGACATAACAGGGACAAGAGGGACATAACAGAGGCAAACGGGACATAACAGAGACAAGAGGGACATAACAGGTACAAGTGGGACACAACAGGGGCAAGTGGGACATAACAGAGACAAGAGGGACATAGCAGAGACAAGACGGACATAACAGAGACAAGTGGGACATAACAGAGACACGAGGGACATAACAGTGACAAACGGGAGCTTAACAGAGACAAATGGGACATAACAGAGACAAGAGGGACATAACAGAGACAAGAGGGACATAACAGGGACAAGTGGGACATAACAGAGAGAAGAGGGACATAGCAGAGACAAGAGGGACATAACAGAGACAAGTGGGACATAACAGAGACAAGAGGGACATAACAGTGACAAACGGGACATAACAGAGTCAAGAGGGACATAACAGGTACAAGTGGGACATAACAGAGACAAGAGGTACAGAACAGAGACAAGTGGGACATAACAGGGTCAAGAGGGACATAACAGAGACAAACGGGACATAACAGGGACAAGAGGGACATAACAGAGACAAGAAGGACATAACAGATACAAGTGGACATAACAGGGACAAGTGGGACATAACAGGGACAAGAGGGATATAACAGGGACAAGTGGGACGTAACAGAGACAAGTGGGACATAACAGGTACAAGTGGGACATAACAGAGACATACGGGACATAACAGAGACAAGTGGGACATAACAGAGACAAGACGGACATAACAGGGAAAAGTGGGACATAACAGAGACAAGAGGGACATAACAGGGACAAGAGGGAAATAACAGGGACAAGAGGGACAGAACAGAGACAAGAGGGACATAACAGAGACAAGAACGACGGGACAGAGACAAGAGGGACATAACAGGGACAAGAGGGACATAACAGGGACAAGAGGGACATAACAGAGACAGACGGGACACAACAGAGACAAGTGGGACACAACAGGGACAAGAGGGAAATAACAGGGACAAGTGGGACATAACAGGGACAAGTGGGACAAAACAGAGACAACAGGGACATAACAGAGACAAGTGGGACATAACAGAGACAAGTGGGACAAAACAGGGACAAGTGGGACATAACAGGGACAAAAGGGACATAACAGAGACAAGAGGGACATAACAGAGACAAGTGGACATAACAGGGATAAGAGGGACCTAACAGAGACAAGAGGGACATAACAGAGACAAACGGGACATAACAGAGACAAACGGGACATAACAGGGACAAGTGGGACATAACAGAGACAAGAGGGACATTACAGGGACAAGAGGGACTTAATAGACACAAGTGGGACATAACAGAGACAAGAGGGACATAACTGGGACAAGAGGGACATAACAGGGACAAGAGGGACATAACAGGGTCAAGTGGGACATAACAGAGACAAACGGGACATAACAGAGACAAGTGGGACATAACAGGGACAAGTGGGACATAACAGAGACAAACGGGACATAACAGAGACAAGTGGGACATAACAGGGTGAAGAGGGACAGAACAGAGACAAGTGGGACATAACAGAGACAAGAGGGACATAACAGGGTCAAGAGGGACATAACAGAGACAAGTGGGACATAACAGAGACAAGAGGGACATAACAGAGACAAGAGGGACATAAACAGACAAGAGGTACATAACAGGGTCAAGAGGCACATAACAGAGACAAGTGGGACATAACAGAGACAAGAGGGACATAACAGGGTCAAGAGGGACATAACAGAGACAAGTGGGACATAACAGGGTCAAGAGGGACATAACAGAGACAAGTGGGACATAACAGAGACAAGAGGGACATAACAGGGACAAGAGGGACAGAACAGAGACAAGAGGGACATAACAGGGACAAACGGGACATAACAGGGACAAGAGGGACATAACAGGTATAAGGGGGACATAACAGTGACAAACGGGACATAACAGAGAGAAAGTGGGACATAACAGAGACAAGAGGGACATAACAGGGACAAACGGTACATAACAGGGACAAGAGGGACATAACAGGTATAAGTGGGACATAACAGAGACAAACGGGACATAACAGAGAGAAAGTGGGACATAACAGAGACAAGAGGGACATAACAGAGACAAGAGGGACATAACAGATACAAACGGGACATAACAGGGACAAGAGAGACATAACAGAGACAAGAGGGACATAACAGGGACAAGAGGGACATAACAGAGACAAGAGGGACATAACTGGCACAAGAGGGACATAACAGAAACAAGACAGACATAACAGGGACAAACGGGACGTAACAGAGACAAGTGGGACATAACAGATACAAGAGGGACATGACAGGGACAAACGGGACATAACAGGGACAAGAGGGACATAACAGAGACAAGAAGGGACATAACAGAGAAAAAGTGGGACATAACAGCGACAAGACGGACATAACAGAGAGAAGTGGGACATAACAGAGACAAACGGGACATAACAGGGACAAGTGGACATAACAGAGACAAGTGGGACATAAAAGGGACAATAGGGACATAACAGATACAAGAGGGACATGACAGGGACAAACGGGACATAACAGAGACAAGTGGGACATAACAGAGAGAAGTGGGACATAACAGAGACAAACGGGACATAACAGGGACAAGTGGACATAACAGAGACAAGAGGGACATAACAGATACAAGAGGGGCATAACAGAGACAAACGGGACATAACAGAGACAATAGGGACATAACAGGGACAAGAGGGACATAACAGAGACAAACGGGACATAAGAGAGACAAGAGGGACATAAGAGGGACAAGTGGGACATAACAGAGACAAGAGGGACATAACAGGGACAAGAGGGACATAACAGGGACAATTGGGACATAACAGGGACAAGAGGGATATAACAGGGACAAGAGGGACATAACAGCGACAAGTGGGACATAACAGGGACAAGTGGGACATAACAGGGACAAGAGGGAGATAAGAGAGACAAGTGGGACATAACAGAGACAAGTGGGAAATAACAGGGACAAGAGGGACATAACAGGGACAATTGGGACATAACAGAGACAAGAGGGACATAACAGAGACAAGAGGGACATAACAGAGAGAACGTGGGACATAACAGAGACAAGAGGGACATAACAGAGACAAGAGGGACATAACAGGGACAAGTGGGACATAACAGAGACAAGTGGGACATAACAGAGCTGGAGTCGTTCGTGGATGATGCAAGTCTGGTAAGATGAATTGAGAACATTGTTCAGCTTCGTGGTCAAAATCCCACCAAAATCACCTCGAAACAATGCACAGTGAATACTAAAGAGATAGCCCTATTTTTCTGGTTGGCTTCATCTAACTTGCTCTTTTTTTTTTGAGTCTTTTTTTTATTTAATATTTTTCCCAATCTTCAACTTTGAGAGAGTCCCGGAGCGGGGAGCAGAGAGAATCCCAGAGCGGGGAACAGAGAGATTCCCGGAGCGGGGAACGGAGTGAATCCCTGAGCGGGGAACAGAAAGAATCCCGGAGCGGGGAGCAGAGAGAATCCCGGAGCGGGGAGCAGAGAGAATCCCGGAGCGGGGAACAAAAAGAATCCCGGAGCGGGGAGCAGAGAGAGTCCCAGAGCGGGGAGCAGAGAGAATCCCGGAGCGGGGAGCAGAGAGAATCCCGGAGCGGGGAACAAAAAGAATCCCGGAGCGGGGAGCAGAGAGAGTCCTGGAGCGGGGAGCAGAGAGAATCACGGAGCGGGGAGCAGAGAGAATCCCGGAGCGGGGAACAGAGAGATTCCCGGAGCGGGGAACGGAGTGAATCCCTGAGCGGGGAACAGAAAGAATCCCGGAGCGGGGAGCAGAGAGAATCCCGGAGCGGGGAACAGATACAGTCCCAGAGCGGGGAACTGAAAGAATCCCGGAACGGGGAACAGGGAGAGTCCCGGAGCGGGGAACAGATACAGTCCCGGAGCGGGGAACAGAGAGAATCCCGGAGCGGGGAACAGATACAGTCCCCGAGCGGGAAACAGAAAGAATCCCGGAGCGGGGAACAGAGAGAGTCCCGGAGCGGGGAACAGATACAGTCCCGGAGCGGGGAACAGAGAGAGTCCCGGAGCGGGGAACACATATAGTCCCGGAGCGGGGAACTGAAAGAATCCCGGAGCGGGGAGCAGAGAGAATCCCGGAGCGGGGAACAGAAAGAATCCTGGAGCGGGGAGCAGAGAGAGTCCCGGAGCGTGGAGCAGAGAGAATCCCGGAGCGGGGAACAGAGAGATTCCCGGAGCGGGGAACGGAGTGAATCCCTGAGCGGGGAACAGAAAGAATCCCGGAGCGGGGAGCAGAGAGAATCCCGGAGCGGGGAACAGATACAGTCCCGGAGCGGGGAACAGAGAGAATCCCGGAGCGGGGAGCAGAGAGAGTCCCGGAGCGGGGAACAGAGAGAATCCCGGAGCGGGGAACAGATAGAGTCCCGGAGCGGGGAACAGAAAGAATCCCGGAGCGGGGAGCAGAGAGAGTCCCAGAGCGGGGAGCAGAGAGAATCCCGGAGCGGGGAACAGAAAGAATCCCGGAGCGGGGAGCAGAGAGAGTCCCGGAGCGGGGAACAGAGAGAATCCCGGAGCGGGGAGCAGAGAGAGTCCCGGAGCGGGGAACAGAAAGAATCCCGGAGCGGGTAACAGAGAGAATCCCGGAGCGGAGAGCAGAGAGAGTCCCGGAGCGAGGAACAGAAAGAATCCCGGAGCGGGGAACAGAGAGAATCCCGGAGCGGGGAGCAGAGAGAATCCCGGAGCGGGGAACAGAGAGAATCCCGGAGCGGGGAGCAGAGAGAGTCCCGGAGCGGGGAGCAGAGAGAATCCCGGAGCGGGGAACGGAAAGAATCCCGGAGCGGGGAGCAGAGAGAGTCCCGGAGCGGGGAGCAGAGAGAGTCCCGGAGTGGGGAACAGAAAGAATCCCGGAGCGGGGAACAGAGAGAATCCCGGAGCGGGGAACAGATACAGTCCCGGAGTGGGGAGCAGAGAGAGTCCCGGAGCGGGGAACAGAGAGAATCCCGGAGCGGGGAATAGATACAGTCCCGGAGCGGGAAACAGAGAGAATCCCGGAGCGGGGAACAGAGAGAGTCCCGGAGCGGGAAACAGAGAGAATCCCGGAGCGGGGAACAGAGAGAGTCCCGGAGCGGGGAACAGAGAGAATCCCGGAGCGGGAAACAGAGAGAGTCCCGGAGCGGGGAACAGATAGAGTCCCGGAGCGGGGAGCAGAGAGAGTCCCGGAGCGGGGAACAGATACAGTCCCGGAGCGGGGAACAGAAAGAATCCCGGAGCGGGGAGCAGAGAGAATCCCGGAGCGGGAAACAGAGAGAGTCCCGGAGCGGGGAACAGAGAGAGTCCCGTAGCGGGGAACAGATACAGTCCCGGAGCGGGGAACAGAGAGAATCCCGGAGCGGGGAACAGAGAGAATCCCGGAGCGGGGAACAGATACAGTCCCGGAGCGGGAAACAGAGAGAGTCCCGGAGCGGGAAACAGAGAGAATCCCGGAGCGGGGAACAGAGAGAATCCCGGAGCGGGAAAAAGAGAGAGTCCCGGAGCGGGGAACAGAGAGAATCCCGGAGCGGGGAACAGAGAGAATCCCGGAGCGGGGAACAGAGAGAATCCCGGAGCGGGGAGCAGAGAGAATCCCGGAGCGGGGAACAGAGAGATTCCCGGAGCGGGGAACAGAGTGAATCCCTGAGCGGGGAACAGAAAGAATCCCGGAGCGGGGAGCAGAGAGAATCCCGGAGCGGGGAACAGAAAGAATCCCGGAGCGGGGAGCAGAGAGAGTCCCGGAGCGGGGAGCAAAGAGAATCCCGGAGCGGGGAGCAGAGAGAGTCCCGGAGCGGGGAACAGAAAGAATCCCGGAGCGGGGAGCAGAGAGAGTCCCGGAGCGGGGAGCAGAGAGAATCCCGGAGCGGGGAACGGAAAGAATCCCGGAGCGGGGAGCAGAGAGAGTCCCGGAGCGGGGAGCAGAGAGAGTCCCGGAGTGGGGAACAGAAAGAATCCCGGAGCGGGGAACAGAGAGAATCCCGGAGCGGGGAACAGATACAGTCCCGGAGTGGGGAGCAGAGAGAGTCCCGGAGCGGGGAACAGAGAGAATCCCGGAGCGGGGAATAGATACAGTCCCGGAGCGGGAAACAGAGAGAATCCCGGAGCGGGGAACAGAGAGAATCCCGGAGCGGGGACCAGATACAGTCCCGGAGCGGGGAACAGAAAGAATCCCGGAGCGGGGAGCAGAGAGAATCCCGGAGCGGGAAACAGAGAGAATCCCGGAGCGGGGAGCAGAGAGAATCCCGGAGCGGGAAACAGAGAGAGTCCCGGAGCGGGGAACAGAGAGAGTCCCGTAGCGGGGAACAGATACAGTCCCGGAGCGGGGAACAGAGAGAATCCCGGAGCGGGGAACAGAGAGAATCCCGGAGCGGGGAACAGATACAGTCCCGGAGCGGGGAACAGAGAGAGTCCCGGAGCGGGAAACAGAGAGAATCCCGGAGCGGGGAACAGAGAGAATCCCGGAGCGGGAAAAAGAGAGAGTCCCGGAGCGGGGAACAGAGAGAATCCCGGAGCGGGGAACAGAAAGAATCCCGGAGCGGGGAACAGAGAGAATCCCGGAGCGGGGAGCAGAGAGAATCCCGGAGCGGGGAACAGAGAGATTCCCGGAGCGGGGAACAGAGTGAATCCCTGAGCGGGGAACAGAAAGAATCCCGGAGCGGGGAGCAGAGAGAATCCCGGAGCGGGGAACAGATACAGTCCCGGAGCGGGGAACAGAAAGAATCCCGGAGGAGGGGGCAGAGAGACTCCCAGAGCGGGGAGCAGAGAGAATCCCGGAGCGGGGAACAGAAAGAATCCTGGAGCGGGGAGCAGAGAGAGTCCCGGAGCGGGGAGCAGAGAGAATCCCGGAGCGGGGAGCAGAGAGAGTCCCGGAGCGGGGAACAGAAAGAATCCCGGAGCGGGGAACAGAGAGAATCCCGGAGCGGGGACCAGATACAGTCCCGGACCGGGGAACAGAAAGAATCCCGGAGCGGGGAGCAGAGAGAGTCCGGGAGCGGGGAGCAGAGAGAATCCCGGAGCGGGGAGCAGAGAGAATCCCGGAGCGGGGAACAGATACAGTCCCGGAGCGGGGAACAGAAAGAATCCCGGAGCGGGGAGCAGAGAGAGTCCCAGAGCGGGGAGCAGAGAGAATCCCGGAGCGGGGAACAGAAAGAATCCCGGAGCGGGGAGCAGAGAGAGTCCCGGAGCGGGGAGCAGAGAGAATCCCGGAGCGGGGAGCAGAGAGAGTCCCGGAGCAGGGAACAGAAAGAATCCCGGAGCGGGGAACAGAGAGAATCCCGGAGCGGGGAGCAGAGAGAGTCCCGGAGTGGGGAACAGAAAGAATCCCGGAGCGGGGAGCAGAGAGAGTCCCGGAGCGGGGAGCAGAGAGAATCCCGGAGCGGGGAGCAGAGAGAGTCCCGGAGCGGGGAGCAGAGAGAGTCCCGGAGCGGGGAACAGATACAGTCCCGGAGCGGGGAACAGAAAGAATCCCGGAGCGGGGAGCAGAGAGAATCCCGGAGCGGGGAACAGAAAGAATCCCGGAGCGGGGAGCAGAGAGAGTCCCGGAGCGGGGAGCAGAGAGAGTCCCGGAGTGGGGAACAGAAAGAATCCCGGAGCGGGGAACAGAGAGAATCCCGGAGCGGGGAACAGATACAGTCCCGGAGTGGGGAGCAGAGAGAGTCCCGGAGCGGGGAACAGAGAGAATCCCGGAGCGGGGAACAGAGAGAGTCCCGGAGCGGGGAGCAGAGAGAGTCCCGGAGCGGGGAGCAGAGAGAATCCCGGAGCGGGGAACAGATACAGTCCCGGAGCAGGGAAGAGGGAGAGTCTTGGTTCGGGAAACAGAGAGAGTTCCGGAGCGGGGAGCAGAGAGAGACCCGGAGCGGGGAACAGAGAGAGTCCCGGAGCGGGGAACAGAGTGAATCCCGGAGCGGGGAACAGATACATTCCCGGAGCGGGGAAGAGGGAGAGTCCTGGAGCGGGGAGCAGAGAGAGTCACGGAGCGGGGAGCAGAGAGAATCCCGGAGCGGGGAACAGAGAGAATCCCGGAGTGGGGAACAGGGAGAGTCCAGGAGCGGGAAACAGGGAGAGTCCCGGAGCGGGGAGCAGAGAGAGTCCTGGAGTGGGGAACAGGGAGTGTCCCGGAGCGGGGAACAAAGAGTGTCCCGGAGCGGGGAACAGAAAGAAACCCGGAGCGGGGAACAGAGAGTGTCCCGGAGCGGGGAACAGAAAGAATCCCGGAGCGGGGAGCAGGGAGTGTCCCGGAGCGGGGAACAGAAAGAATCCCGGAGCGGGGAACAGAGAGAGTCCTGGAGCGGGGAACAGAGAGAGTCCCGGAGCGGGAAACAGAGAGAATCCCGGAGCGGGGAACAGAGAGAGTCCCGGAGCGGGTAGCAGAGAGAATCCCGGAGCGGGGAGCAGAGAGAATCCCGGAGCGGGGAGCCGAGAGAATCCCGGAACGGGGAACATAGCCAATCCCGGAGCGGGTAACAGAGAGAGTCCCGGAGCAGGGATCAGAGAGAATACCGGAGCGAGGAGCGGAAAAAGTCCCGGAGCGGGGAACAGAGAGAGACCCGGAGCGGGGAACAGAGAGAGTCCTGGAGCAGGGAACAGGGAGAATCCCGGAGCAGGGATCAGAGAGAATCCCAGAGCGGGGAACAGAGTCAGTCCCGGAGCAGGGAACAGAGTGAGCCCCAGAATCGGGGAGCAGAGTCCAGGAGCGGGAAACAGGGAGAGTCTCGGAGCAGGGAACAGAGTGAGTCCCGGAATCGGGGAGCAGAGTCCAGGAGCAGGGAACAGAGTGAATCCCAGAGCGGGGAACAGAGAGAATCCCGGAGCGGGGAACAGAGAGAATCCCGGAGCGGGAAACAGAGAGAGTCCCGGAGCGGGGAACAGATACAGTCCCGGAGCGGGGAACAGAAAGAATCCCGGAGCGGGGAGCAGAGAGAATCCCGGAGCGGGGAACAGAGAGAATCCCGGAGCGGGGAACAGAAAGAATCCCGGAGCGGGGAGCAGAGAGAATCCCGGAGCGGGGAACAGAGAGATTCCCGGAGCGGGGAACAGAGTGAATCCCTGAGTGGGGAACAGAAAGAATCCCGGAGCGGGGAGCAAAGAGAATCCCGGAGCGGGGAACAGATACAGTCCCGGAGCGGGGAACAGAAAGAATCCCGGAGTGGGGAGCAGAGAGAGTCCCAGAGCGGGGAGCAGAGAGAATCCCGGAGCGGGGAACAGAAAGAATCCCGGAGCGGGGAGCAGAGAGAGTCCCGGAGCGGGGAGCAGAGAGAATCCCGGAGCGGGGAGCAGAGAGAGTCCCGGAGCGGGGAGCAGAGAGAATCCCGGAGCGGGGAGCAGAGAGAGTCCCGGAGCGGGGAACAGATACAGTCCCGGAGCGGGGAACAGAAAGAATCCCGGAGCGGGGAGCAGAGAGAATCCCGGAGCGGGGAACAGAAAGAATCCCGGAGCGGGGAGCAGAGAGAGTCCCGGAGCGGGGAGCAGAGAGAATCCCGGAGCGGGGAGCAGAGAGAGTCCCGGAGCGGGGAACAGAAAGAATCCCGGAGCGGGGAGCAGAGAGAGTCCCGGAGCGGGGAGCAGAGAGAATCCCGGAGCGGGGAGCAGAGAGAGTCCCGGAGCGGGGAGCAGAGAAAGTCCCGGAGCGGGGAACAGATACAGTCCCGGAGCGGGGAACAGAAAGAATCCCGGAGCGGGGAGCAGAGAGAATCCCGGAGCGGGGAACAGAAAGAATCCCGGAGCGGGGAGCAGAGAGAGTCCCGGAGCGGGGAGCAGAGAGAGTCCCGGAGTGGGGAACAGAAAGAATCCCGGAGCGGGGAACAGAGAGAATCCCGGAGCGGGGAACAGATACAGTCCCGGAGTGGGGAGCAGAGAGAGTCCCGGAGCGGGGAACAGAGAGAATCCCGGAGCGGGGAACAGAGAGAGTCCCGGAGCGGGGAGCAGAGAGAGTCCCGGAGCGGGGAGCAGAGAGAATCCCGGAGCGGGGAACAGAGAGAGTCCCGGAGCGGGGAACAGAGAGAGTCCCGGAGCGGGGAACAGATACAGTCCCGGAGCGGGGAAGAGGGAGAGTCTTGGTTCGGGAAACAGAGAGAGTTCCGGAGCGGGGAGCAGAGAGAGTCCCGGAGCGGGGAGCAGAGAGAGTCCCGGAGCGGGGAACAGATACAGTCCCGGAGCGGGGAACAGAAAGAATCCCGGAGCGGGGAGCAGAGAGAATCCCGGAGCGGGGAACAGAAAGAATCCCGGAGCGGGGAACAGATACAGTCCCGGAGCGGGGAACAGAAAGAATCCCGGAGCGGGGAGCAGAGAGAATCCCGGAGCGGGGAACAGAAAGAATCCCGGAGCGGGGAACAGAGAGAGTCCCGGAGCGGGGAACAGAGAGAATCCCGGAGCGGGGAGCAGAGAGAGTCCCGGAGTGGGGAACAGAAAGAATCCCGGAGCGGGGAGCAGAGAGAGTCCCGGAGCGGGGAGCAGAGAGAATCCCGGAGCGGGGAGCAGAGAGAGTCCCGGAGCGGGGAGCAGATAGAGTCCCGGAGCGGGGAACAGATACAGTCCCGGAGCGGGGAACAGAAAGAATCCCGGAGCGGGGAACAGAGAGAGTCCCGGAGTGGGGAACAGAAAGAATCCCGGAGCGGGGAGCAGAGAGAGTCCCGGAACGGGGAGCAGAGAGAGTCCCGGAGTGGGGAACAGAAAGAATCCCGGAGCGGGGAACAGATACAGTCCCGGAGCGGGGAAGAGGGAGAGTCTTGGTTCGGGAAACAGAGAGAGTTCCGGAGCGGGGAGCAGAGAGAGTCCCGGAGCGGGGAACAGAGAGAGTCCCGGAGCGGGGAACAGAGTGAATCCCGGAGTGGGGAACAGATACAGTCCCGGAGCGGGGAAGAGGGAGAGTCCCGGAGCGGGGAGCAGAGAGAGTCCCGGAGCAGGGAACAGGGAGAGTCCTGGAGCGGGGAGCAGAGAGAGTCACGGAGCTGGGAGCAGAGAGAATCCCGGAGCGGGGAACAGAGAGAATCCCGGAGTGGGGAACAGGGAGAGTCCAGGAGCGAGAAACAGGGAGAGTCCCGGAGCGGGGAGCAGAGAGAGTCCTGGAGTGGGGAACAGGGAGTGTCCCGGAGCGGGGAACAAAGAGTGTCCCGGAGCGGGGAACAGAAAGAAACCCGGAGCGGGGAACAGAGAGTGTCCCGGAGCGGGGAACAGAAAGAATCCCGGAGCGGGGAGCAGGGAGTGTCCCGGAGCGGGGAACAGAAAGAATCCCGGAGCGGGGAACAGAGAGAATCCCGGAGCGGGGAACAGAGAGAGTCCTGGAGCGGGGAACAGAGAGAGTCCCGGAGCGGGAAACAGAGAGAATCCCGGAGCGGGGAACAGAGAGAATCCCGGAGTGGGAAACAGAGAGAGTCCCGGAGCGGGGAACAGAGAGAGTCCCGGAGCGGGTAGCAGAGAGAATCCCGGAGCGGGGAGCAGAGAGAATCCCGGAGCGGGGAGCCGAGAGAATCCCGGAACGGGGAACAGAGAGAGACCCGGAGCGGGGAACAGAGAGAGTCCTGGAGCAGGGAACAGGGAGAATCCCGGAGCAGGGATCAGAGAGAATCCCAGAGCGGGGAACAGAGTCAGTCCCGGAGCAGGGAACAGAGTGAGTCCCGGAATCAGGGAGCAGAGTCCAGGAGCAGGGAACAGAGTGAATCCCAGAGCGGGGAACAGAGAGAATCCCGGAGCGGGGAACAGAGAGAATCACGGAGCGGGAAACAGAGAGAGTCCCGGAGCGGGGAACAGAGAGAATCCCGGAGCGGGGAGCAGAGAGAATCCCGGAGCGGGGAGCAGAGAGAATCCCGGAGCGGGGAACAGAGAGAATCCCGGAGCGGGGAACAGAAAGAATCCCGGAGCGGGGAGCAGAGAGAATCCCGGAGCGGGGAACAGAGAGAATCCCGGAGCGGGGAACAGAAAGAATCCCGGAGCGGGGAGCAGAGAGAATCCCGGAGCGGGGAACAGAGAGATTCCCGGAGCGGGGAACAGAGTGAATCCCTGAGTGGGGAACAGAAAGAATCCCGGAGCGGGGAGCAAAGAGAATCCCGGAGCGGGGAACAGATACAGTCCCGGATCGGGGAACAGAAAGAATCCGGGAGTGGGGAGCAGAGAGAGTCCCAGAGCGGGGAGCAGAGAGAATCCCGGAGCGGGGAACAGAAAGAATCCCGGAGCGGGGAGCAGAGAGAGTCCCGGAGCGGGGAACAGAAAGAATCCCGGAGCGGGGAGCAGAGAGAGTCCCGGAGCGGGGAGCAGAGAGAGTCCCGGAGCGGGGAACAGATACAGTCCCGGAGCGGGGAACAGAAAGAATCCCGGAGCGGGGCGCAGAGAGAATCCCGGAGCGGGGAACAGAAAGAATCCCGGAGCGGGGAACAGAGAGAATCCCGGAGCGGGGAGCAGAGAGAGTCCCGGAGTGGGGAACAGAAAGAATCCCGGAGCGGGGAGCAGAGAGAGTCCCGGAGCGGGGAGCAGAGAGAGTCCCGGAGCGGGGAGCAGATAGAGTCCCGGAGCGGGGAACAGATACAGTCCCGGAGCGGGGAACAGAAAGAATCCCGGAGCGGGGAGCAGAGAGAATCCCGGAGCGGGGAACAGAAAGAATCCCGGAGCGGGGAGCAGAGAGAGTCCCGGAGCGGGGAGCAGATAGAGTCCCGGAGCGGGGAACAGATACAGTCCCGGAGCGGGGAACAGAAAGAATCCCGGAGCGGGGAGCAGAGAGAGTCCCGGAGTGGGGAACAGAAAGAATCCCGGAGCGGGGAACAGAGAGAATCCCGGAGCGGGGAACAGATACAGTCCCGTAGTGGGGAGCAGAGAGAGTCCCGGAGCGGGGAACAGAGAGAATCCCGGAGCAGGGAACAGAGAGAGTCCCGGAGCGGGGAGCAGAGAGAATCCCGGAGCGGGGAGCAGAGAGAATCCCGGAGCAGGGAACAGAGAGAGTCCCGGAGCGGGGAACAGAGAGAGTCCCGGAGCGGGGAACAGATACAGTCCCGGAGCGGGGAAGAGGGAGAGTCTTGGTTCGGGAAACAGAGAGAGTTCCGGAGCGGGGAGCAGAGAGAGTCCCGGAGCGGGGAGCAGAGAGAATCCCGGAGCGGGGAGCAGAGAGAGTCCCGGAGCGGGGAACAGATACAGTCCCGGAGCGGGGAACAGAAAGAATCCCGGAGCGGGGAGCAGAGAGAATCCCGGAGCGGGGAACAGAAAGAATCCCGGAGCGGGGAACAGAGAGAATCCCGGAGCGGGGAACAGAGAGAATCCCGGAGCGGGGAGCAGAGAGAGTCCCGGAGCGGGGAGCAGAGAGAATGCCGGAGCGGGGAGCAGAGAGAGTCCCGGAGCGGGGAGCAGAGAGAGTCCCGGAGCGGGGAACAGATACAGTCCCGGAGCGGGGAACAGAAAGAATCCCGGAGCGGGGAGCAGAGAGAATCCCGGAGCGGGGAACAGAAAGAATCCCGGAGCGGGGAGCAGAGAGAGTCCCGGAGCGGGGAGCAGAGAGAATCCCGGAGTGGGGAACAGAAAGAATCCCGGAGCGGGGAACAGAGAGAATCCCGGAGCGGGGAACAGGTACAGTCCCGTAGTGGGGAGCAGAGAGAGTCCCGGAGCGGGGAACAGAGAGAATCCCGGAGCGTGGAACAGAGAGAGTCCCGGAGCGGGGAGCAGAGAGAATCCCGGAGCGGGGAGCAGAGAGAATCCCGGAGCGGGGAACAGAGAGAGTCCCGGAGCGGGGAACAGAGAGAGTCCCGGAGCGGGGAACAGATACAGTCCCGGAGCGGGGAAGAGGGAGAGTCTTGGTTCGGGAAACAGAGAGAGTTCCGGAGCGGGGAGCAGAGAGAGTCCCGGAGCGGGGAGCAGAGAGAATCCCGGAGCGGGGAGCAGAGAGAGTCCCGGAGCGGGGAACAGATACAGTCCCGGAGCGGGGAACAGAAAGAATCCCGGAGCGGGGAGCAGAGAGAATCCCGGAGCGGGGAACAGAAAGAATCCCGGAGCGGGGAACAGAGAGAATCCCGGAGCGGGGAACAGAGAGAATCCCGGAGCGGGGAGCAGAGAGAGTCCCGGAGCGGGGAGCAGAGAGAATCCCGGAGCGGGGAGCAGAGAGAGTCCCGGAGCGGGGAGCAGAGAGAGTCCCGGAGTGGGGAGCAGAGAGAGTCCCGGAGCGGGGAACAGAGAGAATCCCGGAGCGGGGAACAGAGAGAGTCCCGGAGCGGGGAGCAGAGAGAATCCCGGAGCGGGGAGCAGAGAGAGTCCCGGAGCGGGGAACAGATACAGTCCCGGAGCGGGGAACAGAAAGAATCCCGGAGCGGGGAGCAGAGAGAATCCCGGAGCGGGGAACAGAAAGAATCCCGGAGCGGGGAACAGAGAGAATCCCGGAGCGGGGAACAGAGAGAATCCCGGAGCGGGGAGCAGAGAGAGTCCCGGAGCGGGGAGCAGAGAGAATCCCGGAGCGGGGAGCAGAGAGAGTCCCGGAGCGGGGAACAGATACAGTCCCGGAGCGGGGAACAGAAAGAATCCCGGAGCGGGGAGCAGAGAGAATCCCGGAGCGGGGAACAGAAAGAATCCCGGAGCGGGGAGCAGAGAGAGTCCCGGAGCGGGGAACAGATACAGTCCCGGAGCGGGGAACAGAAAGAATCCCGGAGCGGGGAGCAGAGAGAATCCCGGAGCGGGGAACAGAAAGAATCCCGGAGCGGGGAACAGAGAGAATCCCGGAGCGGGGAACAGAGAGAATCCCGGAGCGGGGAGCAGAGAGAGTCCCGGAGCGGGGAGCAGAGAGAATCCCGGAGCGGGGAGCAGAGAGAGTCCCGGAGCGGGGAGCAGAGAGAGTCCCGGAGCGGGGAACAGATACAGTCCCGGAGCGGGGAACAGAAAGAATCCCGGAGCGGGGAGCAGAGAGAATCCCGGAGCGGGGAACAGAAAGAATCCCGGAGCGGGGAGCAGAGAGAGTCCCGGAGCGGGGAGCAGAGAGAGTCCCGGAGTGGGGAACAGAAAGAATCCCGGAGCGGGGAACAGAGAGAATCCCGGAGCGGGGAACAGATACAGTCCCGGAGTGGGGAGCAGAGAGAGTCCCGGAGCGGGGAACAGAGAGAATCCCGGAGCGGGGAACAGAGAGAGTCCCGGAGCGGGGAGCAGAGAGAGTCCCGGAGCGGGGAGCAGAGAGAATCCCGGAGCGGGGAACAGAGAGAGTCCCGGAGCGGGGAACAGAGAGAGTCCCGGAGCGGGGAACAGATACAGTCCCGGAGCGGGGAAGAGGGAGAGTCTTGGTTCGGGAAACAGAGAGAGTTCCGGAGCGGGGAGCAGAGAGAGTCCCGGAGCGGGGAACAGAGAGAGTCCCGGAGCGGGGAACAGAGTGAATCCCGGAGTGGGGAACAGATACAGTCCCGGAGCGGGGAAGAGGGAGAGTCCTGGATCGGGAAACAGAGAGAGTCCCGGAGCGGGGAACAGAGAGAGTCCCGGAGCAGGGATCAGTGTGAGTCCCGGAATCGGGGAGCAGAGTCCAGGAGCGGGAAACAGGGAGAGTCCCGGAGCGGGGAGCAGAGAGAGTCCCGGAGCAGGGAACAGGGAGAGTCCTGGAGCGGGGAGCAGAGAGAGTCACGGAGCGGGGAGCAGAGAGAATCCCGGAGCGGGGAACAGAGAGAATCCCGGAGTGGGGAACAGGGAGAGTCCAGGAGCGGGAAACAGGAAGAGTCCCGGAGCGGGGAGCAGAGAGAGTCCTGGAGTGGGGAACAGGGAGTGTCCCGGAGCGGGGAACAAAGAGTGTCCCGGAGCGGGGAACAGAAAGAAACCCGGAGCGGGGAACAGAGAGTGTCCCGGAGCGGGGAACAGAAAGAATCCCGGAGCGGGGAGCAGGGAGTGTCCCGGAGCGGGGAACAGAGAGAATCCCGGAGCGGGGAACAGAGAGAGTCCTGGAGCGGGGAACAGAGAGAGTCCCGGAGCGGGAAACAGAGAGAATCCCGGAGCGGGGAACAGAGAGAGTCCCGGAGCGGGAAACAGAGAGAATCCCGGAGCGGGGAACAGAGAGAATCCCGGAGCGGGAAACAGAGAGAGTCCCGGAGCGGGGAACAGAGAGAGTCCCGGAGCGGGTAGCAGAGAGAATCCCGGAGCGGGGAGCAGAGAGAATCCCGGAGCGGGGACCAGAGAGAGTCCTGGAGTGGGGAACAGGAAGTGTCCCGGAGCGGGGAACCAAGAGTGTCCCGGAGCGGGGAACAGAAAGAATCCCGGAGCGGGGAACAGAGAGTGTCCCGGAGCGGGGAACAGAAAGAATCCCGGAGCGGGGAGCAGGGAGTGTCCCGGAGCGGGGAACAGAAAGAATCCCGGAGCAGGGAACAGAGAGAGTCCCGGAGCGGGGAACAGAGAGAGTCCCGGAGCGGGGAGCCGAGAGAATCCCGGAACGGGGAACATAGCCAATCCCGGAGCGGGTAACAGAGAGAGTCCCGGAGCAGGGATCAGAGAGAATACCGGAGCGAGGAGCAGAAAAAGTCCCGGAGCGGGGAACAGAGAGAGACCCGGAGCGGGGAACAGAGAGAGTCCTGGAGCAGGGAACAGGGAGAATCCCGGAGCAGGGATCAGAGAGAATCCCAGAGCGGGGAACAGAGTCTGTCCCGGAGCAGGGAACAGAGTGAGCCCCAGAATCGGGGAGCAGAGTCCAGGAGCGGGAAACAGGGAGAGTCTCGGAGCAGGGAACAGAGTGAGTCCCGGAATCGGGGAGCAGAGTTCAGGAGCAGGGAACAGAGTGAATCCCGGAGCGGGGAACAGGGAGAGTCCCGGAGCGGGGAGCAGAGAGAGTCCCGGAGCGGGGAGCAGAGAGAATCCCGGAGCGGGGAACAGGGAGAATCCCGGAGCAGGGATCAGAGAGAATCCCAGAGCGGGGAACAGAGTCAGTCCCGGAGCAGGGAACAGAGTGAGCCCCAGAATCAGGGAGCAGAGTCCAGGAGCGGGAAACAGGGAGAGTCCCGGAGCAGGGAACAGAGTGAGTCCCGGAATCGGGGAGCAGAGTCCAGGAGCAGGGAACAGAGTGAATCCCGGAGCGGGGAACAGGGAGAGTCCCGGAGCGGGAAGCAGAGAGAATCCCGGAGCGGGGAGCAGAGAGAATCCCGGAGCAGGAAGCAGAGAGAATCCCGGAGCGGGGAACAGAGGGAGTCCCGGAGCAGGGAGCAGAGAGAGTCCCGGAGCGGGAAGCAGTGAGAATCCCGGAGCGGGGAACAGGGAGAGTCCCGGAGCGGGGAACAGGGAGAGTCCCGGAGCGGGAAACAGAGAGAATCCCGGAGCGGGGAACAGAGAGAATTCCGGAGCGGGGAACAGAGAGAGCCCCGGAGCAGGGAGCACAGAGTGTCCCGGAGCAGGGAGCAGAGAGAGTCCCGGAGCGGGGAGCAGAGAGTGTCCCGGAGCGGGGAACAGAGAGAATTCCGGAGCGGGGAACAGAGAGAATTCCGGAGCGGGGAGCAGAGTGAATCCCGGAGCGGGGAGCAGAGAGTGTCCCGGAGCAGGGAACAGAGAGTGTCTCGGAGCGGGGAACGGAGAGAGCAGGATTAGAGTGAGTCCTGGACAGAGGCAGCATTACCTCGTGTTTGGAGCCCAGCCATCACAGAATCATGTTGGAAAAGAACTCTAAGTTAAGAACATTAAACACATTTTATATTCTCATTCTGGATTTTTAAACTCTGTATTCCAATGTAGTCTTTTTTTTCATTGTTTCCATTCAGTGACAACATTTAATGTGTCTGTCCCTCGGTACCCAGTACCTAAGGTGGGGCCTCGAGGTGACAGGATCAACAATCCATTGCCCTCAGCCGAGTGTAGGTGACAATAACGGTTGTCCTATTCTCGTCTATTCTCAGAGAGCCCAGTATAGTTATCCCAGCAGAGACCAGGACATGCAATCCAATGGACAGAATTGTAAATAAGGTCTAGCACTGCATGGCAAGAACCTCTCTCCATTGTCATTGCAAAAGGGAAATTTTATCCGAAGCATTTTGAATAGATACAATGCCAAAATCTCTGTTGAATATGAACAATTGTGAAGAAAAAGCTTATATTCACTGGGGTTTAGCTGAGAGAGATCTGCAAACGCTGCAGCTTTTCACTTATTACTGCCAAGCTGACATATCAAGAGCACTTACTGCATTACACTGGCACCAATGGCAGGGATTCATATCAAACCCAACTCCCATTGATACCAACTTAACCATGTTGAATGTTTTTAACACAATGGTATCTAATATTTTGAACAGTAAAGAATGGAGGGGTACAGTGAGAGGGCAGATAAGTGGAACTGAGTCCACCAGATGATGAGCCGTTTCTTATTGAAGGTGGAGCAGGCTTGATGGGCCAAATGGCCTACTCCTGCTCCTGGTTCTTATATCATAGAACATAGAACATAGAGCAATACAGCACAGAACAGGCCCTTCGGCCCACGATGTTGTGCCAAACTTCTAACCTAGATTAAGCACCCATCCATGTACCTATCCAAATGCCGCTTAAAGGTCGCCAATGATTCTGACTCTACCACTCCCACGGGCAGCGCATTCCATGCCCCCACCACTCTCTGGGTAAAGAACATCTCCCCTATACCTTCCACCCTTCACCTTAAATTTATGTCCCCTTGTAACACTCTGTTGTACCCGGGGAAAAAGTTTCTGACTGTCTACTCTATCTATTCCCCTGATTATCTTATAAACCTCTATCAAGTCACCCCTCATCCTTCGCCGTTCCAACGAGAAAAGGCCGAGAACTCTCAACCTATCCTCGTACGACCTACTCTCCATTCCAGGCAACATCCTGGTAAATCTTCTCTGCACCCTCTCCAAAGCTTCCACATCTTTCCTAAAGTGAGGCGACCAGAACTGCACACAGTACTCCAACTGTGGCCTAACCAAAGTCCTGTACAGCTGCAACATCACCTCACGACTCTTGAATTCAATCCCTCTGCTAATGAACGATAATACTCCATAGGCCTTCTTACAAACTCTATCCACCTGAGTGGCAACCTTCAAAGATCTATGTACATAGACCCCAAGATCCCTCTGTTCCTCCACCTAAGAACCCTACCATTAACCCTGTATTCCACATTCTTATTTGTTCTTCCGAAATGGACAACCTCACACTTGGCAGGGTTGAACTCCATCTGCCACTCCTCAGCCCAGCTCTGCATCATATCTAAGTCCCTCTGCATCCGACAACAGCCCTCCTCACTGTCCACAACTCCACCTATATCAACTCCACATATCCTTATCATAATCTCAAGCACAACATTCAGTCATGAACATCAAGTTTAGTTATTCGCAAGCTTTGTTCACAAGCAATTTCCATTTCTTGGTAATCAATGACACTGTATTAGGTATGTTTGTATGACACAGGTACAATGCTGGATAAAATCACACAGAATCATACAAATACAGATGTGTCATGCTGTGGATAAGACCATTTGGCCCATCATGTCTACACTGGCCCTCCAACTGAATACTGTGACTTGGAACCATTCTCCAGTTTTGTCACCATTCCCTTGTTTTACTGAAATAAAAGTACAATGCTCTCTTGAACAACTCAGTTGAACCTGCCTCTAACTGGGAAATATTTTAAAATGAGAGAGGAGGAAACAGGCTGACGTTTCTTTGAGTTTCACCAATTTAGCGGTGATATCATCACCAGCAATGGAGCAGCGACCCAGCTCCGTTTGCGATGAAATCCTCATGTTGCAGGATCACGAGGGGAGTCGGGGCAAGTGGTTGGTTGCACTGACCTTGGTTTCAAAGCTTGTTTTTCTTGTGACCATCCTGAAATGAACGAGAAACAAAATATTATATTCTGGGAAGGTGTTTGAGTGACCTTGGGTTCCTAGCTGTGACATCAGACATCAAGGGTATCAGAATGTGACCTCAGGTTAGAGTGTAAGGCATAAGGGACAAAATAAGGCCATTCAGCCCATCGGGAGATGGACCGAAGGGTCTGTTTCTGTGCTGTACATCTCTATGACTCTATGACTATGAGTCTGCTCCACTGTTCGATTAAAGTTAGAGACAAAAAAAAACTGCAGATGCTGGAGTTCGGAGTCCAAAGCCGGGCAGCATCAGGAGGTGGAGAAGTCAACCTTCTTCAGGACAGGGGGTGGGTGTGGGGGGAAGCTGCACGTAAACAGGGAGGTGGGGGCAGGTGGTGAAGTGGGGATAGGTGAAGACAGGTAGAGGGTACAACCTGGTTGGTCAATGGGAGGAGTCAATCCTGATGGTGGCAGGGATGGAAGGGAAGGGGAGGGGCTGGGAAGGGAATCGAGGGATGGGGGAGGGAGGTTATTTGAAATTGGAGAACTCAATGTTGAGTCCTGTAGGCTATGGCTGCCCAGGTGGAAGATCAGGTGTGGGGAGAAAGTGAGGACTGCAGATGCTGGAGATCTGAGTTGAAGAGTCTGGCGCTGGAAAAGCACAGCCAGTCAGGCAGCATCTGAGGAGCAGGAGAATCAATGTTTTGAGCAAAAGCTCTTCATGAGGAATGAGGGCGACCCCAAGGGGATTGAGAAATAAATGGGATGGGGGTGGGGCTGGGGAGAAGATGTTTGGGAATGTGATAGGTACGTGAAAGTGGGGGTGATGGTGATAGGCCAGAGAAGAGGGTGGAGCGGGTAGGTGGGAAGGAAGATAGCTAGGACAGTTCAAGAGGGCAGTGCCAAGTTGGAGGGTTGGATCTGGGATAAGGTTGGGGAGAGGAGAAATAAGGAAACTGGTGAAATCCACATTGATCCGGTGTGGTTGGAGGGTCCCAAGGTGGAGGATGAGGTGTTCTTCCTCCAGGCACCGGGTGGCTAGAGTTTGGCGATGGAGGAGGCCCAGGATCTCCATGTCCTTGGCAGAGTGGGAGGAGGAGTTAAAGTGTTCAGCCACGGGGCGGTTGGGTTTTTGCATGCATTGTCCCAGAGATGTTCTCTGAAGTACTTTGCAAGTAGGTGGTTGGTATTGTTTCTCTAACAGACACTGTGGTTTATTTTGGCAATAGACAAAGCCAAGGTTGGTCATTTTGGAAAGGGATTGGGAAAGGGAATTGAAACGGGCGGTGACTGGGAGGTCCGGCCGGCCCCTGTGGGCCTGGCTGAGATGCTTGGTGAACCGTTCCCTAAGTTTACACTTGGTCTCCCTGATGTAGAGAGGACCACACCGGGAGCACCTTCTCCAGTAAACGAGGGTGGAAGAGAGGCAGGTAAACCTCTGTCTCACCTGGAAGGACCGTTTGGGGCCCGGGATGGAGGGGAGGAGGGTGCTGCGCCGGTTTTGCATCTTTCCCGGTTGCAGGGGACGGTACCCGGGGATTCGGGGGATGAGGGGAGAGTGGCACAAACCAAGGACTGTCAAAGAGAACGGTCCTTGTGGAAGGCAGACAGGAGTGGGGAGGGGAAGATGTTCCTGGTGGTGGGGTCTAGTTGTGGTTGGTGGAAGTGTTTATGGATGATGCGTTGGATGCAGAGACTGGTGGGGTGGGAGGTGAGGACAAGGGGGACTTGGTCTTTATTGCGTTGGGACGGGTTTAGAGCAGTGGAATGGTGAATAGAGGTGGTGTGTGGAGGGCTGTCGGGATGACAGAGGGGGAAAAGCACGTTCGGTGGACATCTGGGATGCTCGTGAGTGGAATATCTCATCATCCGAGCAGATGCGGTGTGGTGGCGGAATTGGGAGAATGGGATGGAGTTCTTGCAGGATACTGGGTGGGAGGAGGTGTAATCTGGGTAGTTATGGAAGTCTGTGGGTTTGTACACCATTCAATCATGACTGAAAGGAAAAGGTTGATAAGGAAACAGGGAATCCAGAAGGGAATACAGAACTCTCAGAGATGATCGCTCAGAGAAGCAGTATGCACAGACTGAGGGCAGACTACGCATGGGAAAGAAACAAGAAAATGAAACCTCAAACTGGGCTACGGAGCTGAAATAGTGAAATGGAATGACTGCAACTGCTTCATTTACTTGGGGCTTGATGGATCAGAGCTGGCCAGACAGGGCACAGCGAGTTCCTGAGGATTAACTGATGATTACAGGAAGGAATCACACTGTCATGGGAAGAGAGGAAGGTTGAGCTCCTTTGGTGATCTGCGTCTCGATGGAGCTCAGATGGAGGGAAGTCACTGACAGGGTGGATCCAGCTCGAAGGAAAGCAGTTGGACTCAGAGCAAGACAATAGGTCACAGGCAGAACATGATGGTCGATGTATTATGGAGGATGCCAGTCAATCTCTGAGCTCTCTTTTTGCTACATCACCCATATACATTGTATTTGATATTTTCCACATTCCCGTTAATGCATACCAAATTTGTGCTGATTTTAGTTTGATTGTTAAAATAAAAGTTGGGTAAAATGAAATTTCGTTCATCGTTTTTTTCCATTGGACTATTTGGCAAGTTTGATTGTTTTACCCCCTGAGTCTCCACAGGAACCATTCCAACCGTATGAACCAGATTTTCACTGTCGCTCCATTTACCCCGTTTTAAAAGATCAGTCAGAAATGTTAAATCAATATCATTCCATTGTTGCATTACTGTACACAGAATAATTATAATGAAAAACTTTGCTTGAATTCTTGGCTGGACTGTCAGGGTATTATGGTAGAATTGTTCCAGCTAAGAAGGCCATTTGGCTCATCATCTCTGTGCTAGCTCTCTGAAGAAGCAAGTCATCTCGTGCTAATCCTCCACCTTCTCTGTATAGCTCTGCACCTTCTCCTTTCTCAGATAATAATCTAAGTCCCTCTTGAATGCTGTAACTGAAATCCCCTCCACGACACTCTCAGGAAGTTTATTATTCCACCTGCTATATACTTCCCACATTATTGTCATTTTGTCATTGCTTAGATTAGATTAGATTAGATTACTTACAGTGTGGAAACAGGCCCTTCGGCCCAACAAGTCCACACCGACCCGCCGAAGCGTAACCCACCCATACCCCTACATTTAACACTACGGGCAATTTAGCATGGCCAATTCACCTGACGTGCACATTTTTGGACTGTGGGAGGAAACCGGAGCACCCAGAGGAAACCCACGCAGACACGGGGAGAACGTGCAAACTCCACACAGTCAGTCACCTGAGGCGGGAATTGAACCAGGGTCTCTGGCGCTGTGAGGCAGCAGTGCTAACCACTGTGCCACCGTGCCGCTTCTTCTGTGAATTACCTTAAATATATAGCATCTTTTTTTATGCTTCCATCAATGGGAACAGTTTCTTCATATCTACTCTTTTTAGACCTCTCATGATTTTGAATATCTTTTCAAATCACCTTTAAAGTTGTGATGGCGGCACAGTGGTTAGCACTGCTGCCTCACAGTGCCAGGGACCCAGGTTCGATTCCAGCCTCAGGTGACTGTCTGTGTGGAGTTTGCTAATTCTCCCCGTGTCTGTGTGGGTTTCCTCCGGGTGCTCTGGTTTCCTCCCACAGTCCAAAGATGTGCAGGTCAGGTGAATTGCCCACAATGCTAGATGCTTTAGTCAGAGGGGGACGTGTTACTGTTCGGAGGGTCGGTGTGGACTTGTCGCTGTCAAGATTCTAATCATGATGTTGCTTCGTTAATGAGGTGATGTTGCCCTTGGCCTTTTTTTTCAGATTCCAAAAGGTCTAACTTTGAAGGGGTTTGGGGCCAGTTTGAATATAGCTAACAGATACTACCTCAGGGAAAAGACTTTCAAGGTTTTAATAAAGAGACTTGTATAATGAAAGAGGAGTGGCCAATTCTCCCAGGGGAGCTTTTCTCTGGTTTGGTTTGGTCTGGCTGTTCACTGAAAGCAGTCAGGCAGTTTTAAAGTTGCTGCACCCAAAGATTCTCCCTCTCCCTCTCTCTCTCTCTCTCTGACATCAGTCCTGTAAGACCCTGTGTTTGATTGTTCCTTTTTTTTTGCCAAGGGGGTGTTTATTGGGATTGAAGCAAGTATTTGGGACAGCATCGTTAGTTGGGATAATCTGTTGGGTTTTTGGATAGGTTAAGTTATCCTGTATTCTGTTCTCTTTTGTGTGTGCATCATTCAGTAATCTTGCCAATAAATCCTGTTTTGTTTAAAACTAAGTGATTTGACCAGCTGCTGGAATATTCAGGTTCCACCTGCTTAAAACAATTCGCAAAGTTAGGGTCTCGGCTACTTTCTTGAACTGTTTTGAGGGGATCTGCCCTGGTCCATAAAAATTTTCTCTGTTCCAAGAATATTAGAATATGTTTTCCAATCTATCTGTAAATTGCAAGTTCCTGCTAGCTTTCCTTAATTAATCCAAAATTTCCAAAGTGACTCTTGATTTTGTCCCAATTTATTGTTCCATAAATATACCCACTTCCAAGGTTAAACTGACAGGCCTTCCTAACACCATTGTTACACCGTAAATCACCAAACGTTCGTGTCCAATAGAAGCAGCATTTTGGAAATAACATCTACATTTTTAAAATGCTTGTTTTTAAACAGCTCTGAATGAGCCTTTCTACTATGGCTATTTCATACCGAGCATCAATTTAAATCATTCATTGTTCAAATTTGCAAGGTTGCAGTTAAGATATTAAGATGATGGTGGGTATGACTTACAGAAAGCACGTATTTAATTCACTGTGATTAAGGAAAAATAAATCAAATGGAAGTACAACATAAAAAGCCATCCCAGGCCAAAATAATTCTGTTAAGTGAAGTTCATTTTATCACTTCTGAAACAACAAAGCCAACTTAAATTTTGCGACTATACATAGTCACCAAAGTTAGTTAACGTTTCAAAACTATGAGATTACATGTTTAAATTCTGAAAATGAAAGAGGCTCCACCTTCATTATAAAACATGTTTCAGTATTATTAAGCACAGATTTATAAGGTTCACATGTGACTGACATATTTGAAATTGTAGTGGAAAAATATGTAAATGAGAGGCTAGGAACAAGTCATCATCACGGCCAAGTACCTGACACTGTCTGTCAGGAGGAGAGTTAATGCTGATAGGTACTTTGCACTGTCTTCCAATAAAAGGACAAGATTTAATTTGCATACATCTATCAAGAAAATGATATTAACCCAGACCAACACGACTATTATTTTGAGCTACATGAGACAAAATACTTTTCATTTATTCCTTATTCTGAATAGACATTTCTTCCACACAGCAGTCCCTAATTTGTGACTCGTGTTTTACACGTCTAACATTCAACATGGTTTGAATTTGTGGAGTTTATTTACATCCATTTCAACATGTGATTTCCCCAAAGAATGTATATCCTGATACCTGCTTAGTCAGCATGTTTGAGCTAGTCTACTTCAAAGATTGCAGATTTCTTCGATTCAGGTTTAAGCTTCAAATTTAATTTTGGCCAAAGTAATTTTCTATTAGATATAAAAATAAATAAAATGACAAAATAGTTGACATTGAAATTGAATTTTTTTATGGAATACTTGATGTATAACGAATGTTTTAGAGAAGTCATATTAAGCCGAACATCCCTTATTTTGTAATAAAGGATGTATTGCCAAAGGAAGTTACGCTGTGTGTAATGATTTGTCCATCTCTGCTTTCAGACTAATGCCATGCGGTTGGGTTGGAATGGGAATGGGACTTAGGGAAAGGACAAGGCAATATGAATGTAGATCCATGACAGGACTTGGGTAGATGTTCAGTGGTGATTGATAAGCAGTGTTGTGCTGAGGAAGATGTTTGTTGACCAATGTATGCTGCCATTTTCAGGGATAATATTTCAGTGGAGCATTACGGGCAAAGTGATGAGAGATTGTGCTCAGGAAAGATGGATAGAATGAAAACTCAAAATTGCCAGAAATAGTGAAATCAAATTACTATTATTATATAGGGAAACTGAGTAATCAGGGTATTTTTGAAGAAGTAACAAAGAGGATTGATGAGGGCAGAGCAGTAGATGTGATCTATATGGACTTCAGTAAGGTGTTCGACAAGGTTCCCCACGGGAGACTGATTAGCAAGGTTAGATCTCACGGAATACAGGGAGAACTAGCCATTTGGATACAGAACTGGCTCAAAGATAGAAGACAGAGGGTGGTGGTAGAGGGTTGTTTTTCAGACTGGAGGCCTATGACCAGTGGAGTGCCACAAGGATCGGTGCTGGGTCCTCTACTTTTCGTCATTTACATAAATGTGAACACAGACAGTGTTGTCACTATGTTTGCAGATGACACCAAAATTGGAGGTGTAGTGGACAGCGAAGAGGGTTAGCTCAGATTACAACAGGAACTTGATCAGATGGGCCAATGGGCTGAGAAGTGGCAGATGGAGTTTAATTCAGATAAATGTGAGGTGCTGCATTTTGGGAAAGCAGATCTTAGCAGGACTTATACACTTAATGGTAAGGTTCTAGGGAGTGTTGCTGAACAAAGGGACCTTGGAGTGCAGATTCATTGTGTGCGAGATAAGTGGCTGTCCAGCCCCATCTACGGCACTTTTTATTTCCCTTCCCAGGAACAAAGACACGGAGGAGTCTGTCCAAAACTTTTTCATTCAACTTTGCAAAGTCGGGTGCTGTTCCCAAAGGTACACACACACAAGCATAGTAATCTCCACACATTATATACATGTATATGTGGGCTGGGTCTACTACTGCTGCCTTGACCAACGAGTGCTAGGATTCCCCACTGTTTTCCTTATTTGGGTTCTGGTGCCTGCGATTATTTTGTTATTCACTTGGCCAATCAGTGTTTGAGCTTCCCATTCTTCCCTTATATGGATGATGTTGTACAACTGTGGTTAAGGGCGGCCTCTCAACTATCGAGGAAAGCTGTTACAACTGTTTCATTCATATAAACGTGGGGGAGGTTTTTGCAACAGTTTCGAGTGTCTGCTTGTGTTTACTATGAGGTAGAAAAGACTAAAAGGCAGCTAACCATTTAAAAATTACACTACCCCCTACAAATCCCCCATGTCTTTTCTTACGGCCTGTAATTTTTCAACCGTAAGTTTCTTCTCCAGGGCATTTAATAACTCCCGAGCTTGTTCATCAAACTGCCCGTCTCTAATACTACCCCCGCCCAAGAGGGATTCACATTGTTCCATCTCGAGATTTATTCGTTCAACCTGCCCATAGGGAACATCCCTCTGAGTAAGGGCGGTTTCGATCAGTCGTTGAGTTCATCCCCGGACACAGGGAATAACGCAACACCCAAGGGCAGTGAGTACCCCTGCCACCACTATACATGAGACAAGAAAGGGAACGACCACCCCCGTCCATTTACCGAACCAAGCTTCCAACCAGTCCGTGAGGCCAGAGTCGATGCCCGAGTTTTCGGCCAGTTCGTCCGCCAATGTGGTGAGTCCATCCAGGGCGCGGGTGATGGACCCATCAGGGGCTGTGTTGTTGGGGATGAAAGTGCAGCACTGAGTGCCTATCATGACACAAACACCCCCCTTCTCTGCCAACATCATGTCTAAGGCCAACCTATTTTCCCACGCCATCCTACTAGTGGCGTCCAGTTGTTCTGCTATTCCTTTCACTGCATCCCGGGTATAATTAATGAACCTCTGCTGATTGTAGTAAATATAATTAATCCAATCCACGTTCTTATTGATGGTCACCCACCAGAACAGTGACGACTCAAAATCCGCCGCTATCTGGTTCCTAGCCTTGTATTCGTCAGGAACACCCCTGGGGACCCCTATGGCATCTAAATATATGTTATCATCAAAAGAGGTCTCCAAAGCTCGCTCAGTTCTTCCACTAGAACGGGGTTGCTCTTATTTTTCGAATACCAGGGTGAATGGGATGGCCAATTGAACGATCGCACAAGTGCCCGTCCATTTTTGGGGCAGGGTCGGTCGCAGAACCCTCCCACCACAGTACCACCAGAGGTCTGCCCTAGGCACATGAATGTGGGAGTAATTCCCGCCCCCGGTAGTTTCATTGACCAGCCGGATTGATCCGCTGCACTTGTCAAATGTCCCCACATCGTCGTCCCACTGTAGTCCCGTCCGAGAGACGCAGGCCTGGTGCGTACCCGTTACCCCTGAGAATGATGGCGGGCGGGGCGCCCCCTCAGACCTGACGGGGGGAAACTTCAAACTCAAGGGTCGACAAGTGGGGTCGTTCCAGGCCTCTCGGTCCTGGTACAGCCTTATCATGCAGTCCATGGCTCGTGGGTGTTTCTCCCATCCCAGCGGGAATGGGACCACCTGAGGGTTAGGGCGGGCACTCGTGCATGCGTAGCAATCACTCTTTTTCATGCTCCTCACAGTATATTTGACCCATTCCATCCAGGCATTCGCCTCCCCGTATCCCGTTTCTATTTCAAAGGTCTTTTCCAAATCCGTCGTCTCAATTATTCTAATCTTTTCCTGCTTATCAGTGGTGGATGAGCCCCCAGACTCAGCTTCAATGACCGTGATATACGTGCAGCACAGCTGCATTCCCCCCCCATCCTGCCTGGCCCCCAACTCTAATACCCAATATTGTTCTATTAAGTCTCGCCTCGTTCTTTTCCAAGTTCTTTATGGTCAGATAAAGCGGATTGCACTGATTCTGCCCACAATCTCGTCCAGGGGTGATGGGATCACGGACAACTGACACCATAGCCTGGACCCCGGGGGCTGGAGGCCTACTTAGGCCTTCCCTACCATGCAATTGTAATACTAACGTCTGACCCTGGAATCCCCTTTCTCTCTCTAGGTTCCGCTTAGTTTGATTCCGTTGACTTTTAGTCCTACAGGGCACCAACTCACATAGGTCTAAGCTAAGTGTCTGTGTTGATTGGTTGGCAAGCACGGAGATGGTGAACCACTGATGGTCCTCTATTTGTTTCATCCGGAGGCCAAATTGGGTAACACGCACACTATGACCCAGCCCAAGGATAATGGCATAGCAAGTTAACAATACGATTGACCGCATTTTTTTTTTCCGCGACACCCGTAGCCCGAGGGCACAGTTCCTTTAGACTCACCAAAGTCCGATTAGTTCGTTCTCAGGGTCTCTGTTCCTTAGATGCCTTTGTCAGAGAGGTTCGTTCGTCCTCCGTCGGTTGTGGCACTGGTCCCTTGACTCGAGTGTAATGTGTCCAGCCCTTTTCGGCCGTACGGACAGCCGTTTCGGTCGTCAAAAGTACCAGGAAGGGACCGTCCCAAGTTGGTTCGAGGGTACGTTGCTTCCAGCTTTTAATCAGGACCCACTGACCCGGCTTGACGGTGTGCACCGCAAACTCGAGGGGCGGCGTCTGTGCCAAAAGTCCCTGTTGGCGTAAACGAGATAGAGCAGACCCCAGAGCCACCACATATTTTTGCACAAACATATCCCGAGACTCAAATACAGGAGGGTCCCCCTTCGGCCCATGGAACGGAGGCCAAATAACATTTCGAAAGGGGAGACGCCCAAATCCCGCCTTGGCTGGGTGCGAATTTGCAACAGGGCAAGGGGTAGGCATTTGGTCCAAGGCAGGCCGATTTCACTAGTGAGCTTGGTTAGCTGCTTTTTGATGGTCTGGTTCATTCTTTCGACCTTGCCCGAGGAGGAGGGATGCCAGGGGGTGTGCAAATCCCAGTCAATCCCCATTGCTTGCACTACATTCTGGAGGACGGTCGAGGTGAAGTGGCTCCCCTGGTCAGAGTCAATAGCGCGGGGTAGCCCAAATCGTGGGATGATTTGCTCGAGGAGAATCTTGCTAACCTGAGTTGCCGTTGCCGTGGTAGTGGGGAAAGCTTCCACCCATCCTGTCAGGTGATCTACCACTACTAATAGATACTTCAGGCGACCTATGGGGGGGAGCTCAGTGTAATCTACCTGAACATACTCAAACGGCCTATAGGCCGGACTCCTACCCCCTTGTCTTGCATGCTGCCGCAGCCCCCTTTTGTTAATCTTTCGACACGTTATGCAATCTCCTGTGACCTGCTTGGCTACCGTGTACAGACCAGGGTGAGCATATCGGCGCAGGAAGGCATCACACAGTGCCTGGGCGCCCCAGTGACCCCCTTGGTGTAAACGGGCAATAATGTCCCGCGTCAACGGTCGATTTAGTAGCTGGCGGCCATCGGGTAAGGTCCACTTGCCTTCCCTATCCTTTGTACCCCCCAGAGACGCGAGAAGAGTTTCTTCTTTGTCAGTAAACGTGGGCACTTCGGTAATTTCGGATATCTGTGGAATCCTTACCAGGCAGTTTATTACTTCCGTCCCCATCCCAGCCAATTTTGCCTGTTCATCTGCCAATTGATTCCCCAGGGTCTCTATTTTATCGTCTTTCTGGTGTCCTTTCACATGTACTACAGCAATCTCTTGTGGCAGCAACAAATCCTCCAAGATCATGGCTACTAGTTCCTCGTGGACCAACTCCTTTCCTCTACTATTTATCATTCCCCTTTCTTTCCAGATCTTCCCAAAGGAGTGTACTACCCCAAAGGCATACTTAGAGTCAGTGTAGATTGTCCCGGCTATTCCCTTTAAATTCCTCAGAGCCCGGTGCAAGGCGTACAATTCGCACGTTTGTGCCGACCAGGCATTCGGTAGCCGTCCACTTTCCACTAATTCCCAACCAGTTCACTAATGACTGCATAACCGTTGTGTCTCTTCCCATCTATCACTCGAGAGGACCCATCAATGTACCACCGCCTTCCTGCATGTAAGGGGGTATCCCTCAGATCTTCCCTCACTTTACTCTGGGACTCTATTATGTCTGAACAGCAGTGTTCCAGTTCCTCCTCCCCTTCCCCTTTCCAAAGAATGTCCGCCGGGTTCTGGCAGCCCCCGACTTCTATTCGGAGGTCTTCTCGGTCTAACAATATGGCTTCATATTTCAGAATTCTCGAGTCAGTCAGCCCCCTCCCGGCCTTCTGATTCAGGATAGTTCTAACCTGGTGGGGAGTAGTGACTGTCAAGGGGGCCCCAAAAGTCAACTTCCTGCTTTCCTCTACCAGCTTTGCCGTGGCTGCCACCGCTTGGACACACTCCGGCCACCCTCGGGAGACTGGATCCAGAATTTTTGACAGGAAAGCCGCGGGCTTCCTTTTACCCCCCCAGTCCTGGGTCAATACTCCAAGAGCGGTTCCCTTTCTGGAGTTCACAAAGAGGCGAAATGTCTTACTAAAATCCAGCAAGCTTAAAACAGGTGCGGCCATCAATTTTCCTTTTAGGATTTCAATTAACTTTTTCTCCTCCTCCTCCCATTTTATTCTGTTGGGTGCCTCCTCAATGAGTTTTAGATACAAGTCTTTAGTAAGGGGGGCATAGTCGTCTATCCATAACCGACAATAGCCTAAGAGTCCCAAGAACTTCCGCAACTCCCTCTTGGTCGTTGGGAGGCCTAGTTCGATTATTGCCCGCACTCTTTCCGGACTTATTTGTTTCTGTCCCTGGCTTATCAAGTGTCCCAGGTACTTAACCTCTTTCTCGACATATTGGAGCTTCTTCTGACTCACTCTTAACCCCTTCTCAGCTAGGTAATTTAACAGGGCATTAGTCCCAAGTAGGACGTCCTCCTCCGCCGGTCCGGATAAAAGGAGATCGTCCACGTATTGTATAAGCTTAAGGGCCGGGGACAAGGTTAGTCCCTCCAATAATTGTTCCAGAATCTGCCCGAACAGAGTCGGGGACTCAGTGAATCCTTGGGGGAGTACGGTCCACCTGTACTGTTGTTTTCTGCCAGTATCAGGATCCTCCCATTCAAAAGCAAAAAGATCCCTACTGTCCTTGTCCAGGGGACACGCCCAGAAGGCATCCTTTAAGTCTATAACACTAAACCAGCCGTGGTCCGGGGGGATTCGCCCCAGAATAGTGTATGGGTTCGGTACCACAGGGTGCCGTACTTGGACAATTTTATTTACTTCCCTTAGGCCTTGGACCATTCGGTAGCTCCCATCCGACTTCCGGACCAGCAGGATGGGGGAATTGTATCGTGACATACAGGGCTCTACCAATCCATCTTTTATTAGGTCTTCCATAACTGTCTTCAGGCCCTGCCTCCCTTCCCAAGAGATGGGGTATTGGCGCACTCTGACGTCGGGGCTCTGGGGCTTTAATTTTACCTCCACAGGTCGAATTGCGAGTCCCCCCCGGTTCCCTTTGGCGACCCAAACCCTTGGGTCTATCTCTGTCAATCGGGACTCACTAAGGTATGACATGGTAACGGCTAATTCTTCCTCTCTCACTTCTGCCCCGTCTCGCTTCTCTCCCTCTCCAACTTTTCTTCGACGTTCCTCTTTCCATCCCATAATCTCCCTCCCCCATTCCGGTGGACTTACAAGCTTCCCGTATGGCTGCCACCATCATTTTTGTCTTATGTTTCTCCCTTATTACATCCCTCTGAACGTACACCTTCTGTGCTTCCCGTAATAATTCTGCAACATCCTTTTCAGCCCAATCCTCCACTTTCTGTAATTTCTTCTGAATGTCAGGCCATGACTTAGTCACAAAGTGCACCTTAAGCATGCTCTTGCCTATTTCCCCATCGGGGTCTAAACCTGAATATTTTCGCATGGACTCCCGCAAACGGTCTAAAAACTCACTCGGGGATTCATCCTTTTTCTGTCCAACTTCAAATGCTTTCGCTAAATTCCGCTGTTTGGGCACGCAGGTTTGGATTCCCCTGATTATAAGGCTTCTGAGGTCTGTCATATTGGCCCTTCCCCCCGCGTCGTTATGATCCCACCGGGGGTCCTCTAAGGGATACTTCTGCTCTCCACGCTGAGGGCCGTCCTGATGCTCCCTATCCCAAATGGCCATTGCACTATTCCGGATCATAACAATTTCATCGTAATTAAATAGTATTCTCATCATGGCCTGCAGTTCAGCCCATGTGTATATACTGGGCCCCAGAAATTGGTCCAGTTGTATTCCCACACTGACGGGGTCGGCCAGTAGACGGGGTAGTTCATTACGGAGTTGCCGGATATCCCCAGAATTTAAAGGTTGTACTACGAACCCGGTCCGTTCATTCCCAAACGGCACCTCTCGTAAGGGGTTCAGCTGTTCAATATTGTCACTCCTCCCAGCTCTCAATCCCTCTTCTCGACCTCTCCGCATCTCAAGTCGGACTGATTTCCTAGTGCCTGGGGTGAGTTCTGCGCCCCCTCCTGTGCCCCCCCCCCCCAGCAGTCCCTTCCTCACTGGTCGTAGCCTGCTGGGACTCGGAATTATCCGTCGCAGGAGGGAGGTCCGCGCTGGACGCCTGGTCGTGCGCGGGTGGTATATACGGGGGCGGGGAAGACGGTGGCAAACCGCCGGTGAGGATGTCCCAAGACTTCTGGGGCTTCCTCGGGTCTGTTTACGGAATCAGAGGATAGAGACACGTGGGACTCTCGCCGTCGCCCGCCAACCAGGCGGCGGCATATTTGCTCTCCTCTGGGTCAAACGGTTGTTTTCTGTTAACATATACATTTAGGATTTGACACACCCAGTCTTCATCAGACCCATACTCGGGCCAAACTACCGAGGGGGCGCGGATAGGTTCTTTGGTCCATATAAAACAACAATATTTTATCATGGTCTCTTTCTTTAAGTCCTTCGTTCTATTACTGTCCGTCCATAGACTTAACTTCCGACCTAATGGACTATCGGGGGGTATTTCTTTCCCATTTGCAGTCTTCCCTGACTTTTCCTTAGAAGTCTGATTTCCCATGGTTTATCTTCGGTCCTGGTCTTAAACGCCCAAAGCGTTTTCACAGATGACCGTCAAAACCACAATTTCCCGTGGTTTATCTTCAGTCCTGGTCTTAAACGCCTAAAGCGTTTTCACAGATGACCGTCAAAACCACGCGGCCAACAAGGAAGAACAAAAGAATCTCTTACCTTAATCCGTGCACGGAGTTGTCTGGCCTTTTTAAATGTGTGTACCCCCGTGTATAGTCACTAACCGGTCATCCCAGCACTCGTCCGTGTGTTCCTTTTCCAGGATTCAAAATTATTTTTAAATGAGCCGGGTCACATCCTCTCTTGGCCGACGGCCGACGGACCAAGCTGATCAGTGAGAAGTATAAATATATACTAGACGCGTCTTTGTTGTAATCAGGCTTGATCCGTGAGCCGAAGAGACTGCCCCCTCTGGCAATAATTATTTCATCCCGGACGAGCCCCCAATTGTGCGAGATGAGTGGCTGTCCAGCCCCATCTACGGCACTTTTTATTTCCCTTCCCAGGAACAAAGACACGGAGGAGTCTGTCCAAAACTTTTTCATTCAACTTTGCAAAGTCGGGTGCTGTTCCCAAAGGTACACACACACAAGCATAGTAATCTCCACGCATTATATACATGTATATGTGGGCTGGGTCTACTACTGCTGCCTTGACCAACGAGTGCTAGGATTCCCCACTGTTTTCCTTATTTGGGTTCTGGTGCCTGCGATTATTTTGTTATTCACTTGGCCAATCAGTGTTTGAGCTTCCCGTTCTTCCCTTATATGGATGATGTTGTACAACTGTGGTTAAGGGCGGTCTCTCAACTATCGAGGAAAGCTGTTACAACTGTTTCATTCATATAAACGTGGGGGAGGTTTTTGCAACAGTTTCGAGTGTCTGCTTGTGTTTACTATGAGGTAGAAAAGACTAAAAGGCAGCTAACCGTTTAAAAATTACACTACCCCCTACAATTGCTCCTTGAAAGTGGAGTCGCAGATAGATAGGATAGTGAAGAAAGCGTTTGGTATGCTTTCCTTTATTGGTCAGAGTATTGAGTACAGCAGTAGGGAGGTCATGTTGCGGCTGTACAGGACATTGGTTAGGCCACTGTTGGAATATTGTGTGCAATTCTGGTCTCCTTCCTATCGGAAAGATGTTGTGAAACTTGAAAGGGGTCAGAAAAGATTTACAAAGATGTTGCCAGGGCTGGAGGATTTGAGTTATAGGAAGAGGCCGAACAGGCTGAGTCTGTTTTCCCTGGAACGTTGGAGGCTGAGGGGTGACCTTATAGAGGTTTACAAAATTATGAGGGGAATGGTTAGGATAAATCGACAAGTCTTTTCCCTGAGGTGGGGGAGTCCATAACTAGAGGGCATAGGTTTAGAGTAAGAGTGGAAAAATATAAAAGGGACCAAAGGAGTAACCTTTTCACTCAGAGGGTGGTGTGTGTGTGTGAAATGAGCTGCCAGAGGAAGTGGCAGAGGCTGGTACAGTTACAGCATTTAAAAGGCATCTGGATGGGTATATGAATAGATAGGGGTTAGGGGAATATGAGCCAAGTGCTGGCAAGTGGGACTAGATCAGGATAGCATATATGGTCGGCATGGACAAGTTGGACCGAAGGGTCTGTACATCTCTATGGCTGTGTGATTGACAAAAAACAAAAAGGAGGTGGGTAACATTGTTAGTAAAGGACTTTTCAGTGCAGTATGAGGACCGATAGCGATTCAGAAAAACATGACATGGAATTGTTAAAATGACTATATAATAGCTTCTTTTATTGTAACCATTGACATCAATAAACAATGGGTTATGGGAAATGTTTATTATATCAGCGAAAGATGATTCTGTTCCACTGGGGTAAGTGCTCAGACCAGTGCTTTTATTTTTGCTGTATGTGTATAAATTATTTGGATATTTGAAAAGAAAACAACATTTAAAACTTTTCCAATGATACCAATTCTAGTGATAAACACTGAGAAAGTTGCCAACTGAGTGCAATAGGACACAGACAATGGGTGAAGTGGTGGCTCAGTGGTTAGCACTGCTGCCTCACCGCACCAGGGACCTGGGTTCGATTCCAGCCTCAGGCGACTGTCTGTGTGGAGTTCACACATTCTCCCCATGTCTGTGCGGATTTTGTCCAGGTGCTCCGGTTTCTTCCCACAGTCCAGGGATGTGGAGGTTAGGGGAACTGGCCATAGTGTTCAGGGATGTGCAGGGTAGGGAAATGTAGGGTTACAGGGATAGGGTAAGGGGTCTTGGTCTGGGTGGATGCTCTTGAGAAAGTTGGTGTGGACTCAATGGGCTGAATGGCCTGCTTCCACACTGTTGGGATTCTATTATAGATAGATTTGTAACAGAGGGAATGGGAGTTGATGTACTTTGCAGATGGGGACAGAGAAAGGCAGTCTGGATTAAATAGATTTAATACATAAATTATAGACTGTTATAAGGAGTGTGTCAGAACAGAATAACTTGGAGTGGCAGGACATATTGAGAAAGTAATAAGTGAAGCCTATAGGATCTATAACTTCACAGCTATAGGCACAGAGGCAAAAGCAGGGAGGCTTCCAAAAATTCCAAAACTATAATTATATTGTAATGAGAATATTCTGTCTTATACTTTAGAAAGGAAGTCACCTGCTTGAGAAGGTCAGGAGTATTTTACTCGGATAGTTCCAGAGATGAGGGATTTCAGGGACCTGATTTTGTTGGAAAAACTGGGTTTATTTTCCTTGGAGTAAAGGATATTGAAGGGAGATTTGACAGCGGGATACAAAACCCTGAGTGTTTTCGAGAATGTGGACCAAACTCTTGCTGGTGTTGCAAGATGAGAGGAAAATAGCTTCAAGGTTCTTGGTAAGAGATGTGGGGAGTGTCATGAGGAATTCTTTTATGCAGCAACTTGTAATGAGGGGGGACTTGCTGACTCTGGGGGTCGTAGAAATGGAGATAGCATATCATTTGAAAAGGAAATTAGATGAAAACTTGAGGATAATAAATTTGCAGAGTTAATTGCTTAAAAACCGAAAGAACTGCAGATGCTGTCAATCTGAAACAAAAACTGAAGTAGCTAGAAAACCTCAGCGGGTCTGGTGGCATCTGTACAGAAAAATCAGAGTTAACGTTTCGGGTTGAGTGACCTTCCACAGAATGTAAAATAGATGGTCTGGTGTTGTAAACAATTAGGAAAACATGTGGTATTTTGGCCTTCACTGCCAGATGATATGAGTTCAGGAGTAGGCATGTTACACTGCAGTTATACTGGGCCTCGGTGGGACCATACTTGGAGTATTGTGTGAAGTTTTGACCATCTAACTAGAGAAAGGATATATTTGTCATGGAAGGGTTGCAGGTGGAGATTCAATAGGCTGATAGGGGAAAGACAGGACTGTCCTATGAGGACAGATCAGTTCAACTCAGCCTGTATTCACTCAAGTTTAGAAGGATGAGAGGGGATCTGATTAAAATGTGTAAACCTCTAACAGGGCTGGAAAGCATAGATGCAGGAAATCTGCTTTCCCCCTCACTGGGGAGTCGAGAACCAAGGGACATGGTCACAAGATCCATGTGGACTATTTAGGACTGATTTAAGGAAAGATGTTTTCACTCAAAGGATAGAGAATCAGTGGAATTCTCTGTGGAAGGCTGTGGACAGCAAGCCACTGAATATGTTCAAGAGAGAGCTGGAGAAAATATTGGATTTTAAAGGCATCAAAGGATGTGGTGAGAAAACAGGAATCTAGCTTTGAGATGGAGGTCCAGGTGTGATTATACTGAATGCCAGTGCTAGTTTGAAAGGCCAAATGGCCTCCATCTGCTCCTAGTTTTGATGTTTCCTTGTAAATATTTCTTTAAGTGGATGACTCCTCCCGACTCGAACATTTTGACATCACTTGCATCCATTTGTACTCAAAAATCATTTATGCTCAAAAGTGGTCATTTATTTAGCCCTAATCTGACTTAACTTACTCTCAAAAACAATTATTTAGCCATCAGTTGACATCCAAGTGGCAATCAACTGACATAATTTGACCTCAAAGTGATCAGTAATTGACCTGTTCCATGACGTTATTACACACCTGGAGAACAGGTAACAGCAGCATCACTGGTGATCATTTACCATAACCTAATTATACTCAAACTGCTTCAAAGGATTGAATTGACATCAAAAGTGATCATGGCCTGTTTGTTCGGAAAAGCAAAATTTAATTGCTCGCAATTATGACAAAAATAGCCAAGCTTCTGACATCAACAATATCATAACAAGGATATTGCAAAGACATAATCTGATGTAACATGTCATACCTGCTGGTATAGAATGGGTAGATTGGTTCAAACTTCACCAATCACAAGTGCAGATCCAAAAATATCATCCCTTTCTGTGCCTGTGATTTTAATAAATGTTTTTCCAAAGATCAAAGTTTTGTCTCATCCTATCCATACCAACCATGTCCTCCACATCCTACAAAGATGCTCCAACCAATCATTCTTCAAAGCAACAACCTACTGGAATCCTGGGAAACCCATCCTGTTTAGAATCTGATTGGCTCCATTACGTCTAACTACAGAAGGTTACTATAATGGGGTGGATATTACTTACTTAATAACTGTGCTATTATAAAATAAAAAATATATTACATTGTGTCATGTTACTTTCCAATTTCTGTGTGTGGAAGTCTATACATGTACACACAGTCTATCACACCGCGGGTGTTCACTTCAAGTTGTGATTGTGTTCCTCTGAAACAACTTTAGGTGAATCCAATTTTTCTGTTAAAACCAACACATAAACTAAATAATTATTGTGTAGGATCTTTGTCATCAAACAAAAAGTATTAAAATATTATACCCTGTAAGTTGAAATGTATTATATTGCTAAATTTCTAAATTGATGAATGGTAACTTTTAATGTAAAATAAATTTAAAAGTACCTTGTGATGGAAAAGCCTATCATTTCAGTTACTGTATTGATAGCTTGCTGCTTGATCCTCTCACTCCCTGATTCTCCAAGGTCATTGGTAAACCATCTCCTCCCTGACTCTCGATGGTCCAAACTGCAGCCTCTTCCCTACTTCGACCTTTCAACTTCCAGACTCCCTTCTTTGTGCACAATCTGCTCCTTCACTCACCCACACCCCTCACCACTTCCCTTTCCCAAACTCTTCCTTTTCAACTCCAAGATTGTGAAAGGGCTGGCTGTGAGGATGTGTAATTGACGAGTGGGGCTGTTTAAGCTGATGTTTTTAATTACATTCTGCCACTCACTGCTTCCCTCTCCTGAACCCTTCCTGTGAATGAGAATCCGGAAATGAGTGGTAAGAGACAGGAAAACCTTTGACAGTCATTTATATTTTCCTGTGTGACAATGTTACAGAGACTGCATGGGACTACATGTGATTCCCACACACACTGACATTCATGCAAACACACCCTCCCACCCACTGGGATCTGTGCCTGCACATACTCATAGATTCCCTACTGTGTGGAAGCAAGCCATTCAGTCCATTGAGTCAAAGCCAACCTTCCAAAGAGCATCCCACCCAGATCTACATCCCTACCCTATCCCTGTAACCTGCATTTCCCATGGTTAATCCATCTAACATGTACATCCCTGGACACTATGGACAATTTAGAATGGCCAATCCACCTCGCATGCACACCTTTGGACTGTGGGAGGAAATCTACACAGACACTGGGAGAATGTGCAAACTCCACACAGACAGTCACCTGAGGCTGGAATCAAACCGGGGTCTCTGGTGCTGTGAGGCAGCAGTGCTAACCACTGATGTACGCTGCCACCTATTAGGGCATGGTGTCTACACACAATGCTGACTATCAAAGCCAGGGATCCACACTCGTTGCACACTCACGTTTGAGCTCAGTGAACATGCTTCAATGCAAACATTTTACTGTGGGGTTGAGCAGTATCCTATTTGCACGAGATGTTGTTGCTCAGTTGGAGTCCAGCTCTTTGTATCTGTAGAAAGTGCAGCATATTGTACATTAATTAAATTCTATCAGAGCGGGTGATAGCAGTATTACAGAAACCTTTCATTTCTGATATATAAATATTTGCAATTGGAGGTTGCATACATGACTTACAGATAAATACATGGAATGTTTCTCATTAAAGATACAAATGTATAATTAATGGGACTTTTCAATACAGCTGGGGTAGTCAGAGAAACAACAATTTTGTTTAATGTTCTTATTTAGAACCTATGATTCTTGTTGAACTTATCAGTCTTGTTGAAATTATCAACATAAAGAATAAATTTATGTTAAATTTTTAGACAATAATGTACTGAACACACTCATCCTTAGATATAGCCAGTGAAGAATGTTCCTAATGTACAAATTATACAAACCAGACAGACAGTGTAATGTATGAAAAATGAGGAAAAAATGCAGTTCTTATTTTGACAGTGCAACAATTAACAGATTGCAGCAATGATCAAAGACTTGGTGAGATACAGAGAGAATTCTGGATGATAGGGATCTGCAATTGAGGAAAGGTTCACATGGCAATAATAAACCATGAGGCAGAAATTCATGTGGTTTGTTGATGGTAGATAAATCTTTAAATTTAACTGAAGCCTTCTGCCCATTGCCTGCCATTTATTTTTATAATTTAGTACAGTGTCAATAAAATGTTAATGATCAGAATTAAAATTAGATTTAAAATAACATTCACCAAAGTGTATGAGGCAATTATATCATCATTTGATTCATTTAAGAGTGAGATAATTAAAACAACAAAGGAAAGACACTAATTTAGGTTACGTAACTAGATGGAATCATATAAATCTACTATCTAATTTTTTTTATAAATAAAAATTGCCAAAGCCTTCTCATTTGCTGACTTTAAGGTGACGAGTCCACCATTTATTTTGTAGAGGGACACTCCTCACTAATGTGGAGCACTGTCTGTGTCTCTCTGCAAGTGCGCAGGCACTGAGCCATGTCAATGATGGCTGCTACAAAGAAACCTTCATCTGTCCTGAAATCATTTAGCAAGGACCACTTTCTGTATGACCCAGAAATATTTGACTGCAGCTAAAGTGAACGTTTATTTTAAGAAATATTACCTGCTTTTAAATCTTATCAGGAACACATAGAATTGAATCTTTCCCCTGTGCTAACCCACTCCCAGGCCAAGCAGTTGGATAATGATAGTAATCCATCAGTATTGTTACAATTAACCATGTTGCATGAATTTGAGGGGGTTTTTGGGTCATGTGATTATGTATATCCCTGAATGCAAGAGCCATTGTAAACACAGTTAGAAATCACATGACATGAGGTTATAGTCCAGCAGGTTTATTTGAAATCGCAAACTTTTAGAGCGCTGAGCGCTACTCCTTCATCAGGTCAAGCCAACTTCATCGAGCAAAGGGGCAGCGCTCAGATAACTTGCGATTTCAAATAAACCTGCTGGACCATAACCTGGTCTTGTGTGATTTCTGACCCTGTTCACTCCAGCCCAACACTGGCGCCTCCACGTCATTGTAAACACAAAAACACATTCAAAGCAATTACAACTCTGTCATATATCACTTGACATACCAACATGAATGAATTCAACCAGCATAACTCCAAAGAGTACTAATTCAAAGCTGTTTGCTGTTTATTATATAAAACACAAGCAAATATCAGAGGCAGTATTTTCTAGTCTCGTGACATTTATTCTTATTTAATTGAAGAAAGCCACTGATGACATTTACACTTCTTTCAAATCACATGATCACCAGCTGTAGCAGATTGGGGAGCAGTTCATTTTGATAACAAAGACCGATCTGGGGGAAAGGTTAAATATTGGAACAAACGGAACACAAAACATTTGCTTCTATGAGAAATGTTGAGGTATAAAGACAATAATAAATCAAACTTAGATCAGCACTTCCAGCTTTATCAGTAACAAAATAACAAGGCTTTCAATGTATTTTAAAACAAAATATGGCAAAAATGGTGGTAAAAATAGACCATTAATTCTTGACTTCCATCATTTGATTGTTGACATACCCAGGATCTTTCATGAACTAAAATGGTTTCAGAAAAGTAAAAATACCAATTTAAGATGGTCACAAGATCACCTGCCCACAGGCTGAACCAGTCAGGCAGCCATAAATAAATAAGATGCAAACTGAAGTCAACATGTCAACAAAATATCAGAAACCATTCACTCTGATCTGTATCTTCGGTTTGATTCACAATCTTCTAGAGGCAGCATGTAATATCCAATAAAGAAAATAACAATGAAGCCAGATATGAAAGTGCATAAAGGAACTGTATTTCTGGTTTTGGGCCAAGCTGAACAGACATGTGATGGGTTTGAAAGACTTGGTCTCTCTCTCAACCACTCCAAAGAGCATTTGCTACCACTGAGGATACAATTTATCAACAGAACAACCACTATTAGATTATATTACTTACAGTGTGGAAACAGGCCCTTCAGCCCAACAAGTCCACACCAACCCATTCCCCTACACCTAACACTACGGGCAATTTAGCTTAGCCAATTCACCTAACCTGCACATTTCTGGACTGTGGGAGGAAACCAGAGCACCCGGAGGAAACCCACGCAGACACGGGGAGAATGTGCAAACTCCACATAGACAGTTGCCTGAGGTGGGAATTGAACCCGGGTCTCTGGCACTGTGAGGCAGCAATGCTAACCACTGAGCCACTGTGCCACAGCATCTGCAGTCCCCATTTTCTCTATGATCTCAGGTTGAGTCAAAAAGTGTGGCGCTGGAAAAGCACAGCTGGCCAGGCAGCATCCGAGGAACAGGAGAGTTGATGTTTTGAGCATGTGCTCTTCATTAGGAACGATGCAGAGCTTATGCTCGAAACCTCGACTCTCCTGTTCCTCGGATGCTGCCTGGCCAGCTGCACTTTTCCAGCGCCACACTTTTTGACTCTGATCTCCAGCATCTGCAATCCTAATTTTCTCTATGATCTTAGGTTGAACCGAACACCTCAAGAACTCTAATTATATTTCATGCTGCATGTTCTTGATCTACCCTTTTGCCACAGTCTCCCCCTTTTAAGTGAACTACTTGTGTTTGTGTTTGAGCATTTGATGTCATATTTTATTGTTTAACTTGGGGTTAGTGAGTAATAAAATTCCTCTTTCTTTCACTCAAGAAAACCTTACAATTGACACCTTGATTTAGATTGGGTGAACTATGTGTTAACTGTGAACTAGTTGTGTGCTAAAATGAATTAAATATCTTTGTTGCGGCCAATCGAGGTGATTCAGAAAAAGAGGGAACTGATTCACTTCTCCTCAGCTGGTCATCATAAAATGTTGCAAGGCACTTTTCACACTATAAATATTTGCTTTATTAATGGACAGAATTGAATCTACTAACGTTTGTCTGTGGAGTAACTTATGATGCGTAAAATATTGTAGAAAAGGGTATACAATATATTCTTTTCTGTAAATTTGTTACCATAACTTCATCATTGTTTTTGTAACTTATTGACTGGTTTGGGCATCATTGCAGAGTGTCATTCCTCTTCCATTCCCAGTTATTTGTGAAAGATGTGGGTCAGCCACTCCATAATCTCTGCAGTCTTTGTCGTAATGGTACTTCCATGATAGTGGGTATGATGGAATTTGAGGATTTTGACCAATCATTATTGAAGGAATACTGGATTAATGGTGCTGGAAGAGCACAGCACTTAGCTGCTGCCTGAACCGCTGTGCTCTTCCAGCACCATTAATCCAGTATTTACTTTCCAGCATCTGCAGTCATTGTTTTTACCCCATTATTGAAGGAATGCCTGGTCAAATTACATTGACAAGTGATTGAGAGGAAATGATGATGATTCATGAATATTGTTATTTTTAAATATACCTTATTCACAAAAATTATAAGTGTACATGACAAAAGTTTTTGACTTGAAAATTAGAGAGGATGCAACCAAATAAATTAGCCCGACATTCAACGTGTTCCGTCGTTAGGTATTTCACATATACAGCTTGACAGCAAAGATTTTAAATTAGAGACCGCAGAAAGTGCCACAGCAATAACCTTTCCTCTCTGTACAAATCCCACTCTGTGGTGTCTCACTGCAATTTCAATTTCCTTAATGCTCACTGTGTGTATTCCTTGTCAGGCATTTGGTATCGAGTCATAGAGATGTACAGAAAGGAAACAGACCCTTCGATCCAACTCATCCACATCGACCAGATATCCCAAACTAATCTAGTCCCATTTGCCAGCAATTGGCCCCATTCCCACTAAACCCTTCCTATTCACTTACCCATCCAGATGACTTTTAAATGTTGTAATTGTACCAGACTCCACCACTTCCTCTGGCAGCTCATTCCATGGTATATAGCATTTCATTTAGGACTGAGCTGAGGAGAAATTTCTTCACCAAGGGAGTGGGGAGCTGATAGAATTCTGTCACGGAAAACAGTTGAGACCAAAACGTTGAATGTTTTCAAGAAGGAATAGTCCTGAGGGTAAAAGGGATCAAAGAGGATGGGTACAGGGGACTGAGCTGGATGATAAGCGATGATCATATCGAATGATGCAGGATTTGAAGGGTTCAGAGGTCAACTTAGAACAGAGAACATAGAACATTACAGCACAGGACAGGCCCTTCGGCCCTCGATGTTGCCGACCTGTGAGACTAATTTGCACTATTCCATTCTCATCCATATGCCTATCCAATGACCATTTAAATGTCCTTAAATTTGACAAGTCCACTACAGCTGCAGGCAGTGCATTCCATGCCCCTACTAAACTCTGAGTAAAGAACCTACCTCTGACATCTATCCTATATCTATCACCCCTCAATATAAAACCATGTCCCCTTGTGCTAGCCATCACCATCCGAGGAAAAAGGCTCTCCCTGTCCACCCTATCTAACCCTCTGATTATCTTATATGTTTCAATTAAGTCACCTCTCAACCTTCTTCTCTCTAACGAAAACAGCCTCAAGTCCCTTAGCCTTTCCTCGTAAGACCTTCCCTCCAGACCAGGCAACATCCTGGTAAATCTCCTCTGAACCCTTTTCAAAGCTTTCCCATCCTTCCTATAAGGCGGTGACCTGAACTGTACACAATACTCCAAGTGCGGCCGCACCAGAGTTTTGTACAGCTGCAGCATGACCTCATGGCTCCGAAACTCAATCCCTCTACTGAAATCTCTCTGTCCACCTACACTACCAAGAATCTTACCATTAGCCCAGTACTCTTTATTCCTGTTGCTCTTTCCAAAATGAATCACCTCACACTTTTCCACATTAAACTCCTTTTGCCACCTCTCAGCCCAGCTCTGCAGTTTATCTATGTCTCTCTGTAACCTACAACATCCTTCGGCACTATCCACAGCTCTACCGACCTTAGTGTCATCTGCAAATTTACTAACCCATCCGTCTACGCCCTCATCCAGGTCATTTATAAAAATGGCAAACATCAGTGGCCCCAAAACAGATCCTTGCGCTACACCATTAGTAACTGAACTCCAGGATGAATATTTCCCATCAACCACCATTCTCTGCCTTCTTTCAGCTAGTCAATTTCCTATCCAAACCGCTAAATCGCCCTCAATCCCAAGCCTCTGTATTTTGTGCAATAGCCTACTATGGGGAACCTTCTCAAACACCTTACTGAAATCTATATACACCACATCAATCACTTTACCCTCATCCACCTGTTTGGTCACCTTCTCAAAGAACTCAATGTTTGTGAGGCATGACCTACCCTTCACAAAACTGTGTTGACTGTCCCCAATCAAGATACTCCATTCTAGATGATTATAAATCCTATCTTTTATAATCCTTTCCAACACTTTACCCACAACTGAAGTAAGGCTCACTGGTCTATAAATTCCATGGTTGTCTCTAATCCCCTTCTTGAACAAGGCAGCAACATTTACTATCCCCCAATCTTCTGGCACTATTCGTATCAACAATGATGACATAAAGATCAGAGCCAAAGCCCAGGGGATTTATCTATTTTCACACTTTTCAGAATTGCTAACACCTCCTCCTTGTGAACCTCAATCTTGTCTAGTCTAGTAGCCTGGATCTCCGCATTCTCCTTGATAACATTGTCTTTTTCCAGTGTGAGTATTGATGAAAAATATTCATTTAGCACCTCCCCTATCTCCTCTGACTTGACGTGCAACTTCCCACTACTATCCTTGATTGGCCCTAATCTTACTCTCATCATTCTTTTATTCCTGATATACCTAGAGAAAACCATAGGGTTTACCCTGATCCTATCTGTCAATGACATCTCATGACCCTCCTGGCTCTTAACTCTCTCTTTAGGTATTTCCTGGCGAATGTGTGACTCTCAAGCATCCTAACTGAGCCTTCACATCTCATCCTCACATAAGCCCCTTCTTCCTCTTGACAAGAGATTCAACTTATTTAGTAAACCATGGCTTCCTCACTCGACCACTTCCTCCCTGCCTGACAGATACATACTTATCAAGGACCCACAGTAGCTGTTCCTTGAATAAGCTCCACATTTCAATTGTACCCATCCCCTGCAGTTTCCTTCCCCATCCCATGCATCCTAAATCTTGCCTAATTGCATCATAATTGCCTTTTCCCTAGTTATAACTCTTTCCCTGTGGTATATACCTCTCCCTTTCCATTACTAAAGTAAACAGAACTGAATTGTGGTCACTATCACCAAAGTGCTCATCTACCTCCAAAGCTAACACCTAGCCAGGCTCATTACCCAGTCCCAAATCCAATGTGGCCTCGCCCCTTGGTGGCCTGTCTACATGCTGTGTCAGGAAACCCTCCTGCACACACTGGACAAAAACTGACCCATCTAAAGTACTCAAACTATAGTATTCCCAGTCACTTTTGGAAAGTTGAAGCCCCCCCATAACAACTACCCCGTTACTCTCGCTCCTATCCAGGATCATCTTTGCAATCCTCTCCTCTCCATCTCTGGAACTATTCAGAGGCCCATAGAAAACTCCCAACAGGGCGACCTCTCCTTTCCTGTTTCTAATCTCAGCCCATACTACCTCAGTTGATGAGTCCCCAAACATCCTTTCTTCAACTGCAATACTGTCCTTGACCAACAGTGCCACGCCACTCTCTTTTACCATCGTCTCTGTTCTTAGTGAATCATCTAAACCCCAGAACCTGCAATAACCGTTCCTGTCCCTGCTCTATCCATGTCTCTGGAATTCTGTCCTATTTTCTATGTTTCAGTCCTAGTCCTGCAGAGTTTCTTCAGAACTTTCTGTTTTCATTATCCTAAAAAACAATTGCTTTTGTTGCTGATAAAATACAATCCAATGGCTACAGGTTATAACCACAATTGTGCCTGATCTTTAATATATTAGAGCTCTTTCCAAATCAATACCATGGCATCGAAAACATGTTTTTATAAAACCATTTTTTGAAAGTATTGATTTCTTTGAAAGTATATTCCTATCTGCTCCCCAGGTGTTGTCATATGCCCAGTTAAAGGTGAGGAATCTAACCCTCCAATCCCTTCTCAGAGGCTCATGGGCCTGCAACCCGACAGCTTGGATCATCATCATGGCTCCTTCAAATTGCTGTCTCACATTCGGTGGCTACTGTGTCTGTTACTTATTAATCTACATAGGTAATGTACAGACACAATACATACATTATTTATGTGTTTGTATAATATATGATACATATGTACTATATATATTTAATCATATATTATATACATACATAAAATATAAGCCCTGAAGAAGGGTTTATGCCTGAAACGTCAACTCTCCTGCTCCTCGGATGCTGCCTGGCCCGCTGTGTTTTTCCAGCACCACATTTTTCAAATAAAATATAAACAGTCCACCAGCCAGGTCAATGTACCTCTTTCATATTTAACGAATTACACTGTAAGTATTATTTCAAACTGCTTTGTGCGTTCTGTTTGTTACCAATGCAGTTATAGCTGTGCTAATATTAAATGCATTCTTTGTGTCTGTTTATTAATTTATAAATGTTTAACTTTACCAGTGTGTCATTTACAAATCTGTCTATAAATGTTATTGATTAATTCATTTGTGTATTCATCAGCTGCAATAGTCATATTTTGTTATATTGGTTTTATTGATTATTTTTGTGTAAGTCTTGCTTTTGAATATATTTGCTTGTTTCTTCCAGTTGTTTCGAATACATGTGGATGTGTGTTTACATGAACAATAAGTTGACCTTACAACATTAATCAGTAACAACCTTCACCTGGGAGTGTCAGTGTGATACATGTCGCAGTATCGAGTGGATGGGAAATAGAGTGGAGTGGAAACCAAAATGAAAAACACTATTCTGAAGCCCCTACCTGAGTCACAGCCTACATGGACATCCACATGGAGGTGACCAAATGTTCAGAGTATGTGGGTAGGGAGGCAGGATTGAATAGGAGTGGGGTGAGGCACAGTTTCCAGGGTGAGACACAGGCAGTAAAGCAGCTTCAGGCTCCATGATATGAGACTCAGCACGACTTACTTCCACTTGTGTCTTGGTGGATCTGTGAAGGGTAGGCTAGCCTGGCATTTGACACAGCTTGTGGAACAGAGTCACCTCAATGACACTTATTATCATCCTTGTTTTATCTTGTTTATTAGCAATTGTTTATGTAGTTGCTGCAACAACGGCTACATTAACCATCGTACTGTACTGAAATTCAGCCTTACTATCATCATTGAATGATAGTATCTAAATACAACCCAGCTTTGAGGACTGGGATGATGGCTTAACTGTGAAAAAAACCCACATGTTACATTCCAGTACACTCAACAAGAATTATCCCCGAGACTCATGGACACAGGTGAATCTCACCCAAACAACTCAAGTGGAAGGGATATGGATGAGGAGATATCAGAAATCTCATTAACAGATGCCTCATCATGGTCAGATATGCTCAAAAACAGTGAAAAGGTTTATCAGTCACAATGCCACGTACAGCCCCAGGGATAATGTTCATCTCCTGTTCAAAGTGGAATCAGGTGTAGGGTGTTAGAGAAGAAGACTTTGTAAGATTGATGCATCTTCTAACAAATTCCATTTTAATGATAGTCATGATTTGGAGATGCTGGTGTTGGACTGTGTGGCGTGATCTCCAGTCATGGAGTCATAGAGTCACACAAAGCATGGAAACAGATCCATTGATCCAACTCATTCATGCTGACCACGTTTCCCAAACCAAGCAAGTACAATTTGCCTGCGTTTAGCCATATCTCTCCAATCCTTTCCCATTCAGGTACCTGCCCAAGTGGTTTTTAAATGTTGCAACTGTACCTGCAGATGTCACTTCCTCTGTAAGTTCATTCCAAAAACACTACCCTCTGTGTGAAAAAGTTACCTCTCGGGTCCCTTTTAAATCTTTCTCCACTCATCTTAAAAATATGTCTCCTCATTTTAAACTCCCCCACCCTAGGGAAAAGACCTTTGTTATTCACTTTTTCTATGCCCCTCATGATTTTATAAACCTCTATAAGGTCACCCGTCAACCCCCTATGCTCCAGTGGAAAAAATCCCAGCCCATCCAGTCTCTCCCCATGACTCAAACTCTCCAGTCCTGGCAACATTCGGGTAAATCTTTTCTGAACTCTCTCCAATTTAACAAAATCCTTCCTATAGCAGCTAACAGAACTAGACATAGTACTCCAGAAGAGGCCTCACCAATGTCTAATACAACCTCAACATGACGTCCCAACTCCTATGCTCAAAAGTCTGAGCAATAAATGCCTTCTTCACTCTCCCTGTCTACCTGTGGTGCAACTTTCGAAGAACTATTTCCCTTTACCCCCAGAAGTTTTTTTTTGACATCACTACCTAGGACCGTACCAATGACCATATAGGTCTTACTCTTGTTTGTTTTACCAAACTGCAATACCTTGCATTATCCAAATTAAACTCCATCTGCCATTCCTCAGCCCATTGGCCTAATTAGAACATAGAACATAGAACATTCCAGCACAGTACAGGCCCTTCAGCTGTCTCCTCTGCTCGGAAGCTCTTCAGCCATGTCCTGAAGTAGACTCGTCTACCTGTCCATCTTCATTCCCACCGATCCGCTCCACCTTCCTCTCTGACCTATCACCATTACTCCCACCTCTATTTACCTATCGCATTACCAGCCCCACCCCCTCCCATTTATCTCTCCACACACCCGGCCCACAAACCTCATTCCTGATGACGGGCTCTTATCTAATACATTGATTTTCCTGCCCCTCGGATGCTGCTTGACCTGCTGTGCTTTTCCAGCACCACATTCTCGACTCTGATCTCCAACATCTGCAATGCTCACTTTCTTCTAGGCCTTTTGGCCTTCAATGTTGTGTTTTGTCTTACTCTAAGATTAGAATAACCTACATACCCTTCATTATACATGTGCCTATCCAAGAGTCGCACCACTCTCTGTGTAAAGAACCCATCTCTGACATCTCCCCTAAACCTTCCTCCAATCACCTTAAAATTACGCCTCATTGTGATAGCCATTTCTGCCCTGGGAAAAGATCTCTGGCTATCCACTCTATCTACGCCTCTCATCATCTTGTACACCTCTATCAAGTCACCTCTCATCCTTCTTTGCTCCAATTAGAAAAGCCCTAGCTTCCTCAAGCTTTCCTCATAATACATACCCTCCAGTCCAGGCAGCATCCTGGGAAATCTCCTCTGCAACCTTTCTAAAGCTCCCACATTCTTCCCATAATGAGGTGACTAGAACTGGACACAATATTCCAAGTGTGGTCTAACCAGGGCTCTATAGAGCTGCAGCAAAAGCTTGTGACTCTTAAAACTCAATCTCCTGCTAATGAAAGCCAACACACTATTCACCTTCTTAACAACCCTTTCAACTTTGGTGGCAACTTTGAGGGATCTATGGACATGGACCCCAAGATCCCTCTGTTCCTCCACAATGTCAAGAATCCTACCTTTAACCCAGTATTCTGTATTCAAATTCAACCTTCCAAAGTGAATTACTTCACACTTTCCAAGTTGAACTCCATCTACCAATTATCAGCCTAGTTCTGCATCCTGTGTATGTCCCATTGCAACCTACAACAGCTCTCCACACTATCCACAACTCCACCAACCTTCGTGTCATCAGCAAACCTACTAACCCACCCTTCCACTTCCTCATTCAAGTCATTTATAAAACTCACAAAGAGCAGAGGTCCCAGAACAGACCCCTGCAGAACACCAATGCTCAACAAGCTCTAGGCTGAATACTTTCTATCTACTACCATGCTTTGTTTTCTATAAGCCACCAATTCTGTGTCAAGACAGCAACAGTTCCATGTATCCCATGCCCCATTACATTCTGAATGAGCCTACCATGGGGAACCATATCAAACACCTTGCTGAAATCCATGTACCTCACATCCACTGCTCTACCTTCATCAATGTATTTTGTCACACCCTCAAAGAATCCAGTAAGGTGTGTGAGGCATGACCTGCCCCTCACAAAGTAATTCTGACTATCTCTAATCAAACTATTAATCAAGATCCCTTTATAATCTGAGATCACCTTCTTCACTGTTGACTATACCATCAATTTTGGTGTCATCTGCAAACTTTCTCATCATGCCTCCTATATTCTCTCCCAAATAATTTATATAAATTACAAGCAACAGTGGACCCAGCCCCAGTCCTGGTCACAGGCCTCCAGTTACGTAAACAACCCTCCGCCACCACCTTCTAGCTCCTGCTGTCAAGTCAATTTTGTATCCAATTGACAAACTCATCCTGAATCCCATGTGATCTAACTTTACTAATTTGTCTACCATGCAGAACCTTGTTGAAGGCAATACTGAAGAGAGATTATTTCATTGGGAGGTTTGTAGGGCTTTGTTTCAAAACCCCTTTTCCTACACAGACATCTACTGATACACTTCAAATGTGATCGCGTGATCAAGTCTTTGGAGGTTTGTTTGCACTGAACAGTCATAAGAAGATATAGACTGGAGTGTGGAAGATTTGTCCACAATGTGGCAAAATTTGTCAGCAAAGAGACGTGATGTGTTCATTCAAACAGAAAGGAACTGCGGATGCTGTCAATCAGAAACAAAAACAGAAGTTGCTGGAAAAACTCAGCAGGTCTGGCAGCATCTGAAGAGAGAATTCAGAGTTAACATTTTGGGTTGAGTTTGAAGGAAGGGTCACTTGACTTGAAACATTAACTTTAATTTCTCTCCAGGGACGCTGCCAGACCTGCTGAGTTTTTCGAGCATTATGTGTTCATATTTGGTGAATGTTCTATACATGTTCCTAATGTGACTACATTTTCCCCCCCAGAGGAATTAAAAATTAATTATGTGTTTAACAAGCTTTCTTCAGAAGAGAAGACACCAGCTAAACATACAATTGGTTAGAACATTCACACGGCACTAATCAGCACAAGTCATCAGCAAAAGTTAATGAGAATATCAAAATGAAATGGATGAAATTGTTAAGCAACATAGTAAAGCAATGATTTACTTTGACAAACAAGCAAGTATAAGGCACTGATGAGTTTAACTTAGAGTTTGGGTTTGAGTCAAATGGTTAAATGTCAACCATGAATTTGCATCAGCTCTATGAGGTCCAAACTGGATCAAATGGCAGCTCCTTACCAAGACTTATCTGTGAGAACACCAAGTGGAAGGTGTGATATTAGATTACAAGCAGACCAGTACATTTTGAGGGTGCATTTCTTTTTCCTCTGAGTGATATTGTATTCCATTGTATCAAGTTAATCTCAAAAAAACCACAACAACAAATTTGTTAATCTAATTGTAACAGCAGATATCATCATATCTCAAAGACTTTTTCTGTACATAGAGGAACTTGATAAGTTGAGTTCAAAGAAATGACTTGATGTAAACATGTTTGTTGTTTCGAATTACTCAATTGAAAAGAAGGTCTTAAATTAAAAGAGGCAAAAGTCAAACTTGATCATATCTGTCTGATCCACAATTGTTGTACACTGCTTGATTGCTTTAAACTTTCCAAGATGGAGAGATGATAACCCAGTGGTCTTATCGCTGGAATGTTAATCCAGATAGCCAGGCAGATGGTGGGATTGGAAGTCAATGAAAATCTGAAATTTACAGTCTAATGATGGCTGTTGGATTGTTGGAAAAAGTCATCTGGTTCACTAATGTCGTTTAGGGAAGGAAACTGCCATTGTTACCTGGTCTGGCCTTCATGTGACTCCAGACTCACAGCAATGGGGTTAACTCTTTAGGGGTGGAAAATAAACGCTGCCCTGGCCAATGATGCCTTCGTGCCTTGAATGAAAAAAAATGGTTGAGTCAAATGACTGACAACTGAATCTCAAAGAGAAAAGTTTGGACAGAGACAGACAGGCTGCTGCGACATGTACATTGAGAATTCCATAACGTTAAGATGCTTATGTCATTTAAATAAGCAATTTGAAAGTGGAGCAATATCTACATGAGTCCAAGATAAATGAGATATAAAGCAACTAATGCAAACATGTCAGTATCTGATTCATAGTCCAAGTCTCATCATAATACAATAGTGTCTGGTCAATAATTGCTCTGCAAGCTATGACTTGGTTGACTGGGAGGGGGGATCTTTGTTGTCAAACTTTCAGTGCCTAGTTGATGGAAGCCCAAGATGGTCCAACTGATCTGGTGTTGGAGGTAACAGTGATGGACAACATGGTATGAAAAGAGCCAGAATCTTGCCAAAAACTAAAGGCAGAGGAGAATTTGGCGAACAAGATGTGGAATGCTACATGAGCTACTTTGCTCTCTCCATACAAGGAAGATTCTGACACACATTTTCCTGAATTGTCTGGTTTGTCGGGGCTGAAGAATTCCTCCCAGAGACACTACCGATCTTCCAGAGAAAACTGCCACATGGTTTTTGTTGCCAATCAAATGTTAAGAAAAATATGAGGCCCACTCACTGACCAAAGCCCCTGACTCTGGAACTTGGGAGGGTCTCAATAGATTCTTCTCCAAAGATTTGGATATTCAAGAAACACAATCACAAATTTACAACTGCTTCAAGGTGATATAACTGCAACTTCATTGACTAGGAGATATGACACAAATACCTCCAAAATCTGGACTGGAGTCAAGTAAGGTTATGGGATACCCATCATATTTACAACTTTGTTAACACCAACTGTTCACATCAAAGCTCAACTGTCCTCTGATGGGAGAAGGGGATTTCTAGCCAATACAAGTAGATGCCCTTGCACAACCAGGTACTAACTACCACTGACACAGAAACCCCTTTAACCTCAGTTGCCTCTGTACCAAACCAGACTATCAGAAACATACACAGATCGACAGTTCATGGATGGCACTCTGCTTTGGATTTGTGAGTCACTCTTGATCTCTTCAATTCTGTAAACGAAACTTGACCTGTCCTTTAAGGTTGCTAAAACAGACTACATTATTGAGGGTATCCATAGAGTGAAGACCATATTCCACAAAGAATTGGCAGTGTACAGACTTACCAATACTGTCCTGTATATTGGCAAATTAATAATAGCCAAAACAAGCTGGCTTTTTGTTGTATTTTTCTCATCATCTGTCACCCGGTGAGGAGGGACGGAAGGATAGAGTTTGGGCGGGGTTTGGGGGGTAGACATCTTTTCTGTTTTTATCTTTTAAATGCACCTGATTCCCACAAATGAATGCAACAGGTAGGCGTACAGCACAGGCAATATTTCTCATTGTAGCTTCAAGCTGGCTACAATGGTTTGGCATCCTTGTTCTTCCTCCACCTTGGCTCCTGCACATTCGGATTCCTTCCCCCATCCCTGACCCCAGCCCCGACCCCAGCCCCGACCCCAGCCCCGACCCCAGCCCCAACCCCAGCCCCGAGATGTTGATGATTTCAAGCTGTCCCTCAAAAGTTCGGTTTGTCTCTTCACTGTTTCCAAGTTGTCTTTTGTGGGTTTTGAAAACTTTCCCAATCCTCTGACTGGGTTTAGGAGTTAGGAGGTTATGTTGTGGGAGTATATGACACTTGTCAGGTTGCTTTTGGAATACTGTGTGCAGTTCTGGTCTCCCTCCTATCAGGAGGATGTTGTGAAATTTAAAAGGGTTCAGAAAGGATTGACAAGGGTTTTAGTGTTTGAGATGAATAGGCTGGGGCTGTTTTACCTAGTGTGCTGTAGCCTCATGGGTGACCTGAAAGACATTTATAAAATCACGAGAGGCATGGACAGGGTAAATAGACAAGGTCAATTCCTTGGGATAGGGGAGTCCAGAATGGGAGGGTAATAGGTTTAGGGTGGGGGGAGGGGGAAGATTGAAAAAGGACTCAAGGGTCAACTTTTTCACACAGAAGGTGGTGTGTGTAAGGAATGAGCTGCCAGAGGAAGTGATGGAGGCTGGTACAATTACAGCATTTAAAAGGCATCTGGATGGGTAGATGAATAGGAAGGGTTTGGAGGGATATGGGCCAAATGCTGGCAAATGGGACTAGGTTAGGTTAGAATATCTGGTCGGCATGAATGAATTGGACTGAAGGGTCTGTTTCTGTGCTGTACATCGCTATGACTCTGGCGTTTCATGATCTATAGGTACATAGAGTCATAGCGATGTACAGCATGGAAAAAGACCCTTCAGTCCAACTCATTCATGCCGACCAGACATCCTAAAAAAAAACCTTGTCCCAATTGCCAGCACCCAGCCCATATCCTTCCAAACCCTTCCTATTCAAATACCTATTCAGATGCCTTTTAAATGTTGTAGTTGTACCAGCCTCCACCACTTCCTCTGGCAGCTCATTCCATACACGGACCACCCTCTGTGTGAAAAAGTTGCCCCTTTGGTCTCTTTTATAACTTTCCCCTCTCACCCTAAACCTATGCCCTCTCGTTCTGGACTCCCCGATCCCAGGGAAAAGACTTTGTCTATTTATCCTATCCATGCCCCTCATGATTTTATAATCCTCTATAAGGTCACCCCTCAGCCTCCGACGCTCCAGGGAAAACAGCCCCAGCCTGTTCAGCCTCTCCCTGTAGCTCAAATCCTCCAACCCTGGCAACATCCTTGTAGATCTTTTCTGAACCCTTTCAAGTTTCACAACATCTTTCTTATCGCAGGAAGACTAGAATTGTGCACAGTGTTCCAGAAGTGGTCTAACTAATGTCCTGTACAACCGCTACATGACCTCCCAACCCCTGTACTCAATACTCTGACCAATAAAGGAAAGCATACCTTCACTATCCTATCTACCTGTGACTCCACTTTCAAGGAGCTATGAAACTGCCCTCCAAGGTCTCTGTGTTTTGGCAGCTTTGTCCTTCAAGCTCTGAGAGTCCAGTCAGAAGTCACATGACACCAGGTTACAGTCCAACAGTTTATTTGAAATCACGAACTTTCGGAGCACTGCTCCTTTGTCAGTAACTTCACCTGATGGAGGAGCAGTGCTCTGAAAGGTTTTGATTTCAAATTAACCCATTGGACTATAACCTGCTGTCATGTGACTACCCCAGTCCAAAACTGCCACCTCCACATCATGAGTCCAATCAATGATGATGCAATTTAACCACTGTCCTGGAAATTGAATCTCACAGGCAGAGGTCATTCTGTTTTGTTGTCACTCTCAATACTCTTTCTAGTGGTCTTCAATATAGAGGGGAAACTGATTCATCGACTGAGTTACAGCCATCAGTATTAATCAGCAGCACTTTTCTTTTCATATGTTTAATCTGATGCTACAAGACTTCATGGGGTATGGATTTTATCTGGAAAGAGATCTGAAAAGTTCCCCAAATGGAATAGTTAGTTGAAAATGCATTACATAACTGTATTTATTAATATTTATAAGTGGCACATTGTAATATTTAATGAGATTTGCGGCAAAACAAGGTTAAAAATATAAAAGTTTCCAACAGTGCAATGGTAGCCTGGAATTCACCTATTTGAGAAAATCTACATTATTATTGCTAATAAGTTCCCTTAGTCTATAATGGTTTCAGGAAGCTGCACCACATGATCTCATTACTCTTTGCCAAAGTGTTTCTAATTAACACCAGAGCTCATTTTAGATAGAAATTAACTGCCTGTTCAGAATAGTTGCAGAAAAAGAAAAATTACAATAGGAAAAGTTCCTTTTTTCATTTATTTCTCTGACTTTTCTTCAGCACATCAGCAGATGATTTAGAAACCAGACTTTATCAAAGGCTGTTATGTTTTGCACCTTTATTATCTAATAATGCCGCAATCACTTAATTGTGTTTCATAGAGACAGACTAACGTAGGAGAAAGATCAGGCCATACAACCCTTCAATTCCTAGCACTGATTTGACTGGGGACTCAACACTCTTTCCTCTCTATCCCCATGACCCTTGACTCTATTAAAAGTCTATCAACCTCAACCTTGAATGTCTTCAATTACACAGCCTGTATTGCTTTCAGGGCAACACCAATGACCATCTGAGAGACAATAAATTTCTTTATCGCCATCTTGAAGAAGGGACCTTCCCGTGTCCCTGAATTCCAGTCACAAGTGGAAACATCCTCCTGATATCCTGACATCCTCCCTCAGAATCTATTATGTTTCAATAAAATCATTGCATTCTTCCAAAAACCAATAGATGTTGTTTTATGGTGCAGACCAAACCCTCTTCAAGCATAGCAAGGGGATAGCCTAGACCCTAATTTTTATCTTAATTAAAGGTAATTGTAAGGTGCTGTGTTCCAGATGTAAGTCCTCAGTTCTGAGGTAGGGTTACCGGACCTAAAACACTAACTTTGATTTCTCTTCACAGATGTTGCCAGACCTACTGAGCCTAGGCAAAAGTAAATTCAGTTAAACAGATTATCTTGCATGTAATTCTCCAGTCTAGGAAGAAAGAACATCAAGAGAAAATTCTGGGAGCTACTGAAAGCTAAACTAAAATCCTGGTTCTGTGGGAACCTGACCCCACCCAATCATGCTGCTTCTATTGTTTCAACTTTTTTTAAATCCCAAAGCCTCACAAACTGTTTACTTTATTGACTAGGGACAGACTGCTCATCAACTCTGTCTCAACTTCCTTTCATAAAAAAGGATAAAATCCCCCTCTTACAGCCTTCATACGGGCCCAGTGGGCCCAAACTGTTCAGGATTTCTCCATAAGGTGCAGTGATGAGATGGGGGAGTTGTCTCTGTGCTGCCTGTAATGAAATTGTATATTTTGCCAAATAAGGAGGATAGAGCTATATGCTTTCCCCCAAGTATATTCTCACCAAGGCTTTGAACAGCTGCCATGAAATTCCCGATTTTTATATGCTATCCCATTGCCATAATTGCTATTACATTGCTCATGTTTCACTTTATTGGCTCATCATTAATTATACCTGTATTGTGGCCCACTCAGAGGCTCAGGCCATCTGATTGAACGTAACCAGCTAATCCTTCTGTGGCACAATCTTTTGCAGCTTACTGTACGCTGCATCACTATTTGTCCTGTCAACTTGGACAAGTTCACGTTTTCCTGCCTTGTGTTCCATCTGGTATTTTTTTGTCCATTTATCTACCTGTCTATATCCCTTTGCTGATTCTTTACTTTCTCATGAAAACTTGCTTTTCTATGTTGCTGCCATATGAAAATTAAGCAACTATATATTTGGTTTTTTCATCTAAGTCATTTATACCGATGACAAATAATAATGGCCTTAACACTGATCCCCGTCATACTCCAGTAGTGACAGCTTGCTAACTTTCAGTCAGTCATTTGTCACTACCCTATGTCTCCTGTTAGCTAACCAATCCTTTATCCATGCCAATTTATTATCCTCTATACCATGTAAGCTTATCTTGTGTAGCAATCTTTGTTACAACATCATATCAAATGTTTTTGGAAGTCCAAGTGCATCCTTTGTGATTGCTGGAAGTCTGTGCAATGGGCAGATTATGGATCTCCCTTATTGTCAAACTCTGATTTGGTGTAAACTTGCCATTCTGGACTTTGTTAGCACAGTCCCTTCAACACACAGAGTTCAGCACGCTCTCTCTCCTACAACCCCATTCCCCCTCCCCCAAACAGGGTCCCAGCCTTTCCCAGCATTATTTATTCCTGTAATTTTCTGCATATTGTTGGAGAATTTGTCACTGCTCTTTTTTTTGTGGGAACTGTGAGAAGGCAGAAGTAAGTGATGTTGAGCAATTGGAATGAGTTATCTGCTTCTGGAAAGCCTCTGAGAATACCCCTTGCTCCTGGTGCCCTCCCATGGAACGCAGCATCAGAGGGATTTGGATGAATGTAACAAAGAAAGGGCGTTGGTGATGTTGTAATAATTGGGGCTAGTAACCGAAAAGGCTAGTCTCATGCACTTGAGGCATGAATTCAAAGCCCAATAAGGCAGCTGGAGTAATTTGAATCTAATTATAAATCTGATTTGAAGTATTCTCTCTGAAATTTCTTTGTTGTTGTTTAAAAACCATGCATGTCCTTGAAGGAAAGAAATCTGCCATCCTTATCCTGTCCAGCCTACATGTGGCTTGAGAATAACAGGAATGGAGTTGAAACTTAACTCCCCTCTGAATTGGCCTAGCAAGGCACTCGGTTCAAGGATAATTAGAGATGGACAAGAAATCCTAACCATCAAGGAATAAATAAAATCAGGCTGCTTAAGGGAAAAGAACACAATGCTCACAGGAGGCCTTGTCACCTAAGGACTTCTGAGAGTGCTTCCCTTACCAGCTCCTAGGCTGCTCACATCTGAACACCAGTTAGCTCTTATTGATCTTCATTTACAGTCATTCTAGAAAATGATGACGGTTAATGTTGAGTTAATGTTCCCATTACATTGATCCACCCATTCTACCTCCAGTCTGTAGGTGAGGACAAGGAATTTTGCTCTAACTTTCAGATGAAGCCATTCTGCACCAGTTCCCTAAGGTCCTCACAATTATAGAAATTTGAAATAATGCAGACACTGGCAAATCTGAAATCAAAACAGAAAGTGCTTGTGCAGCCTTTCAGCTCTGACCACATCTGGGTGGCACTGCTGCCTCACAGCACCAGGGACCTGGGTTCAATTCCCGCCTCAGACAACTGTCTGTGTGGAGTTTGCACATTCTCCCCGTGTCTGCGTGGGTTTCCTCCGGGTGCTCCGGTTTCCTCCCACAGTCTAAAAAGGTGCAGGTCAGGTGAATTGGCCATGCTAAACTGCCCGTAGTGTTAAATGTAGGGGAATGGGTCTGGGTGGGTTGCTGTTCGGATGGTCAGTGTAGACTTGTTGGGCCGAAGGGCCTGTTTCCACACTATAAGTAATCTAATTTATGGGGAGAGAGAGAGAAAAAACAGAGTTAATATTTTAATTCCAAAATGTCTCTTTGGAACGAAATAGCCTGGAAAAGTGATTGTTTTTTATTCTTTAGAAAAAGGTGTGAGGGAGGTGGAGCAAATGGAACAGATGGTAAAGGTAACTAAGACCAAAAGGTAAAGGGAGCCTAATAGGGAGTAGAGGTATGAATGAAGAGTAGGTGTTCATAGTAAAAAGTCTACTCCTGTCTACTGATAGCAAGTTCATGCAAAGGAGTCATTGGAGGAAAAGGGGAGGAGAAAGTCCTCGTAATTACATCTGATAAAATGTAGTTATATGTATTATACATAATAACCTTTTATTATCTTAATGTTTCTTTTGTGATACTGCGTTCTCCTGAAGATAGCAATACAACAAGGTGCTAACAGTGATTATTTGGCAATAAAGCACATGACAATGCATAAAAAAATTTAAAAGGATTTTTAAAATGAAAAACAGAATTCAATTACATTAAACAATGACATATAGATCTCAGAAATATTCAGGTGACTTTCTAAACTCGTGAATTAAAAATATTTTCAGAGTTTCCAGGGATTGTAGATCTTCAATCATAGCCATGTGACAAAGAGTCCTTCCTGAAATTACATCATGCCAGGATCAGCACATAACAAGTTTCTGTGTAGGGTCAAAGAATTAGGGTTTGCAATTTCCTCTTGCATTGTCTATTATAAACTTCTTAAGTGATATAGTTTGCAACAGTTTGAAACTTCTTACTACAATATGTTTTCAATCACTTTCTTCAATCTAATATTGTTCTTTTTGCATTCATAAAAGTAAGTGCAATATAATTGGACCTTCTTGTTTAAAAAGTGCGAAAAATAGATGTTTTGTTAAGTGAGATATAAATGTTAAAGGATTGAATGTGTGCGCTGCTAGTAGAATCCTGTTCTAGGGTCAACAATTCCATAGTTACTCACAGTCTGTTAGCATTCTGGCAACTTTGTTTAAAATGTCTTCAAATAGCAAGGAATAGAGCCAACATGAAAAACAGAAGAGTGAAAATAATTCAGTACAGTTCAGTAAAAGATTGGGAGATGGAATACGTAAATTGAAGAATATTGCTGTCTCAGTTCTTTTGATTAACAGCAATTCTTAGACTTTAGCAAAATCTTGAAGTTACATTTTTGTTGTAGCATATATTAATATCAAGGTGCAATTGATCATTTTTGCAAATAATTTTTCTGACCATTTGAAGTAAGGCATAATTAAACTCTTCCATTGTGAGATAGATTTTTTAAAAATGTTGTAGCTCTGTAAGCACCTAGTCAACCTAATAACTGATAACTATCTATTAACCAACCAAAACAATCATATTTCAGAAGTAGCAAAGCTGAGAGATGAATTGAACTCTATAGAAATTTGAAATAACTATTTTCTGATTCTGTAATAACATATGAAAGTCCAAAATTTGTCATTTATTTCTAGAATATGATGAATGATATTGAAAGCTTCCAAGAAATGTATCATTAAACCTACTGTAGGCATAATTATGACTCAGTCAGAGTTACATTTGCTGGGCATCGAAAACAGAAACGAGGCTGTTTAAGATTGCACTGAGTTGCACACTGGCATAGCTCCAACAAAATAATTATGCTGCATTGTGCACAGGGAAGAGAAGCAGCAGCATTTACCAAAGTACTTACTGCAATGACAGATAAAGAGGCACAGAGGAATTTTCTGACTTGAAATATGCCTGATCTATAGCCAGGCAGCAGAATGGACAGAGTTTAATAAGAAAATGTCAGTCACTGTGCCATTTTCATATTGAATTAAATAAGAACATAGAAAGGTAAAAGAGAAAAGTCAGTCAATTCAGCTGAACCATTTCATTATTTTGATCAATGTTTGGAACCTTTTTGGGCTATTTTCTTCTCTATTATTTGGCACTATACCTCTACTCATCTGCAATCTGATGGTTCAAAAATCTTTCTACAATTCCAACTGAGTTTTCATATGGCGTTAAACAATGCAATAATTTCACATTGTGATCAGTATACAGTATTGCTGCCTCACTAGCCTCTCTTCAATTGATTCACATCTTCGTACCATGCCACATCTCATTGCATAAGATTTCAGTTGGATAAAGTTAGCACGAACTTCAAATCATCTGGGATACTATTCACTCAATACAAGGGTACTATTAATATCCTGTAATTAATCTGAGTGTCTAAGTGTTATTTTGACACGTGTTAATTTGACACATAATAATCCAAAACAGCCAGAGAATGCAGAATAACAGGACACAAGGATGACATTCTATCTTTGCCTGCATTTTGATAATAAAATGGACTTGTACCCATTTTGAGTTACGAGAGAGTGGAATTGCATGTGTGACATAATCATCAAGCAACATAGATGATGCATTCCACAGGTAAATGCTATTCCCTTAAACAATCAGTGATGAGACAAGAATCCAACAGTTAGAGTGTTTCCAGTTCAGTGAGGCAGCGAAAGAACAAAGCAAGAAATCTGGTAACAATGTATGAACACCAAAGTTAAAAAGAAGGGAAGGTGCTCAGTGTCTGGCCACGGTGCTGGAAGTATATTACGTTGTTCTGTAAATTACTGCCTTAACTTTACCTTTCGTAGACAGGTTTGCCTTATCTTTCTGTTAATAAAACTAATCAAGAACTGAACATTATTCAATCCTTACAGGGATCAGTGGATAGTCAGCTGGCTGCAGCATGACCCCATGGCTCTGAAACTCAATCCCTCTCCCAATAAACGCTAACACACCGTACCCCTTCTTAACAACCCTATCATCCTGGGTGGTAACTTTCAGGGATCTATGCACATGGACCCTGAGATCTCTCTGCTCATCTACACTACCAAGAATCTTACCATTAGCCCAGTACTCTTTATTCCTGTTACTCCTTCCAAAGTGAATCATCTCACACTTTTCCGCATTAAACTCCTTTTGCCACCTCTCAGCCCAGCTCTGCAGCTTATCCATGTCTCTCTGTAACCTACAACATCCTTCAGCACTGTCCACAACTCTACCGACCTTAGTGTCATCTGCAAATTTACTAACCCACCCTTCTATGCCCTCATCCAGGTCACTTACAAAAATGAGAAACAGCAGTGGCCCCAAAACAAATCCTTGCGGTACACCACTAGCAACTGAACATCAGGATGAACATTTCCCATCAACCATCACTCTCTGTCTTCTTTCAGCGAGCCAATTTCTTATCCAAACCACTAAATCACCTTCAATCCCATGCCTCTGTATTTTGTGCAATAGCCTACTGTGGGGAACCTTATCAAACCCCTTACTGAAATCCATATACACCACATCAACCGCTTTACCCTCATCTACCTGTTTTGTCACCTTCTCAAAGAACTCAATAAGGTTTGTGAGGCATGACCTACCCTTCACAAAACCGTGTTGACTATCCCGAATCAACCTATTCCTCTCTTAGATGATTATAAATCTTATCTCTTATAATATTTTCCAACACTTTACCCACAACCAAAGTAAGACTTGCTATTCCATAATTACCAGGGTTATGTCTATTCCCATTCTTAAACAAGGGAACAACATTTACTATCCTCCAGTCTTCAGGTACTATTCCTGTAGAAAATGACAACATAAAGATCAAAGCCAAAGGCTCTGCAATCTCCTCCTTAGCTTCCTAGATCATCATAGAATAAGTTCCATCCAGCCCAGGGGACTTATCTAATTTCACACTTTCCAGATTTGCTAACACCTCTTCCTTGTGAACTTCAATCCCATCTAGTCTGTATTGCAGTATTCTCCTCAATAACATTGTCTTTTTCAAGTGTGAATACTGATGAAGAATGTTCATTTAGCGTCTCTCCTATCTCCTTGGACTCCACACACAACTGCCCACTATACTTGCTGACTGGCCCTAATCTCAGTCTAGACATTCTTTTAATCCTGACATACCTGTAGGTCATTCCTGATGAAGGGCTTTTGCCCGAAACGTCGATTTTCCTGCTCCTCAGATGCTGCCTGACCTGCTGTACTTTTCCAGCACCACACTCTTGACTCATACCTATAGAAAGCTTTAGGGGTTTCCTTGAACCTATCTGCCAGTGACTTCTCATGTCCCCTCCTGACTCTTCTTAGCTCTCTCTTTAGGTCTTTCCTGGCCAACCTGTAACTCTCAAGCGCCCTAACTTAGCCTTCACACCTCATCTTTATATAAGCATGCTTCTTCTTCCTACTGACCATAGATTCAACCTCTTTTGTAAACCATGACTCCCTCGCTTGACAACATCCTCCCTACCCAACAGGTACATACTTATCAAGGACACGCAGTAGCTGTTCCTTGAATAACCTCTATATTACAATTGTGCCCAACCCCTGTCAGGAATATTGTTAACGAAATAAATTTACTTATTTACATCACTGTGTGGATGATTTGTCTTAGTCATAGAATTATAGAGTCATTCAGCGTGGTCAATTCAGTAATCATCAATAATATGTTCACATTCCCTCCAAACTCAAGTAAGCCCATTCCTGGCCTTTTGCCAGGCCTTGATGGAAAAGGTGATGTCAATAAAGGTTCTCTCTGTGTCGGACTGTTGATTGAGGAAGCTCTGCAATGATTGATCATTTCTTCAAACAAATGAACAACTCCCAGCCACTAAACTGCTGGGCTCCCGTTCATCATTTTGATATTCCCAAATGATCTTGATCCAAACTTTGAAATGCATCACTTCTGTGTGCTTTTGAGATTACCATCTTTCTTTAACAATTCATTTTTAATCAACAGATGTTTTCATTGGCTAGTGATGTCCAGTAACTAGTGATGTACACTGACAATTCTTCCTGGTAATATGTTCTAATCAACCAACATTCTTCATTTCTGCTTTCAGCTTTGCTGATTTCCTGTCATTCTGATGCCAGTACATTTCTTATCACTGAGGGAGTAAGTTACTGAGGGAGTAAGATACTGAGGGAGTAAGGTACTGAGGGAGTAAGGTACTGAGGGAGTAAGGTACTGAGGGAGTAAGGTACTGAGGGAGTAAGTTACTGCTAGCTCTACTGGCAATAACAAATCGTGTTTCTTAGCCTCTTCAACCAATATCCAGACAATACACCTGCAGCTATTTCACATTTTCCCAACACATACACAGTCTGAAGTGCTGAATGCAAGATTAGATCTTTCATAAACCTTACCTCCACGACAGAATCTGAAACTTTCTCCCACACCCACATTGCTGCTTGGTCCTCTTTTTCAATTATGGTGTAACTTTCCTTGGTTTATGTTGGAGACTTTGACTTGGCTTCTTTTACTATCTTCCTGGACTTGAAACAATACTGCCAAGATTAGAGTGGTGCTGGAAAAGCACAGCAGGTCAGGCAGCATCCGGGGAGCAGGAAAACTGACTTTTCGGGCGAAAGCCCTTTATCAGGAAGGATGCTGCCTGACCTGCTGTGCTTTTCCAGCACCACTCTAATCTTGACTCTGATCTCCAGCATCTGCAGTCCTCACTTTCACCTACTTGAAACAATACTGCAGCTAGTCCTGTGACTGATGCATCAGTTGCTGTTCCTGTTGGCAATGTGCTCCTACCCTGAAGAATTTCTTTGATAAACATTCCAACATCATTGTTGGCCTTGTCTCAACAACTCATTGATTACTGACATGTGTTTTTTTATTCACCCAGGGGATGTGGGTGTCACTTACTAGTCAGCCATAATTACCCGTCCCTAGTTGCCCCTTGAGAAGGTGGTAGTGAGCTGCCTTCTTGAACCGCTGCAGTTGACATGCTTTAGGTAGACCCACAATGCCATTAGGTAGGGAATTCTGGGTAAGGACTGAATTTTCCAACTTGATTAGCATTTCTAGAAATCTTTGTGACTCTATTACATTCTTGAGGTGAGGAAATTCCTTGAACACATTCATTTTCTGAGTATCAACTTTAATTTCTCAGGCTTGTATTATGCAAACTTGATCATAGACTATGCAAATTCACACCTGCCTTTTAGAACATAAAATTCAGAACAGTACAGCACAGTACAGGCCCTTCAGCCCTCGATGTTCTGACCTTTTATCCTATTCTAAGATCAGACTAACCTATATACGCTACATTGTACTATCGCCCATGTGCCTATCCAAGAGTCGCTTAGATGTCCCTAATGTATCTGACTCTACTACACCGCTGGCAGTGCATTCCACACACCCACAACTCTCTGTGTAAAGAACCTACCTCTGACATCTCCCCTAAACCTTCCTCTAATCACCTTAAAATTATGTCCCCTCATATAGCCATTTCCGCCCTGGGGAAAAGATCTCTGGCTATCCCCTCTCTCTATCTGTGCCTCTCATCATCATGTACACCTCAATCAAGTCACCTCTCAACCTTTTTCACTCCTAGAAAAGCCCCAGCTCCCTCCACCTTTCTTCATAAGACACACCCTCCAGTCCAGGCAGCATCCTCTGTACCCTCTCTAAACCTTCCACATCCTTCCCATAATGAGGCGACCTGAATTGAACACAATATTCCAAGTGTGGTCTAACCAGGGCTCTATAGGGCTACAGCATAACCTCCCGCCTCTTAAACTCGATCCCCCTGCTAATGAAAGCTGACACATCGAATGCCATTTTAACAACCCGATCAACTTGGGTGACAACTTTGAAAGATTTATGGATGTGGACCCCAAGATCCCTCTGTTTCTCCACACTGCTAAGACTCCTGCCTTTAACCCTGCAACCTGCATTCAAATTCAACCTTTCAAAATGAATCACTTCACTCGCTTCCAGGTTGAATTCCATCTGCCACTTCTCAGCCCAGCTCTATATCCTGTCAATGTCCCGTTGTAACCTACAACACCCCTCCACACTATCCATAACTCCACCAACCTTCGTGTCATCGGCAAACTTACTAACCCACCCTTCCAATTCCTCATCCAAGTCATTTATAAAAATCACAAACAACAGAGATCCCAGAACCGATCCCTGTGGAACACCACTGGCCACCAAGCTCCAGGCTGAATACTTTCCATCTACTGCCACTCTCTATATTCAATGGGCCAGCCAATTCTGTATCCAGACAAGCAGATTGCCTCCTTATATTCTGAACTTACTACCATGGTGAACCTGAACAAACACCTTGCTAAATCCATTACACCATATCCACCGCTCAACCTTCATCAATGTGTTGTGTCACATCCTCAAAGAATTCAATAACATTTGTGAGGCATGACCTGCCCCTCACAAAGCCATGCTGACTATTTCTAATCAAACTATGGTTTTCCAAATAATCAAAAATCCTGTGTCTCAGAATCCTCTCCAATAATTTGCCCACCACTAACATAAGACTGACTGGTCTGTAATTCCCAGGGTTATCCCTGTTCCCTTTCTTGAACAAGGGAATAACATTTGCCACCCTCCAATCATCTGGTACTACTCCAGTGGACAGTGAGGATGTAAAGATCATTGCCAAAGGCGCAGCAATCTCTTCCCTCGCATCCTGTAGTGACCTTGGGCATATCCCGTCTGGCCCAGGGGACTTATCAATCCTTATGTTTTTCAAAATTTCTAGCACATCCTCCTTCTTTCTATCAACCTGTTCAAGCAAATCAGCCTGTTTCACGCTGTCCTCACAAACGCCAAGGTCCCTCTCACTAGTGAATACTGAAGCAAAGTATTCATTAAGGACCTCCCCTACCTCCCCTGACTCCAGGCACAAGTTCCTTCCACTGTCCCTGATCAGCCCTACCCTCACTCTGGCCATCCTCTCGTTCCTCACATAAGTTCCTCACGTGTGGAGACTGTTTACGGAGCAGTTGTTGTGAGTGATGCACAAATTTGTTCCTCTGAGACAGGTGAGAAGGGGTAAGAGTAAGGAACCTTGGATGATGAGAACAGAGGAACTTCTTGTCAAAATGAATAAGGCAGCTTACATAAGGTGGAGGAGGCAAGGATCTAGCAAAGCTTTAGAGGATTATAGACTTGCTAGAAAAGAGCTCAGAAATAGACTGAGGAGAGCCAGGAGGGGGCACGAGGCAGGCTTGGCAAGAAGGATTAGGTAGAACCCAAAGGCATTTTACTCATACATGAGGAATAAGAGAATGATCAGGGAGAAGGTAGGGCCGATCAGGGATAATGGAGGGAACTTTTGCGTGGATTCTGAGCAGATAGGGGAAGCCCTCATTGAGTTTTTTGTTTCAGTTTTCACTAAGGAAACAGACCTTGTTGTGAATGAGAACTTTGAGGAGTTGGGATACAGTCTTGACCAGATCGAGATTGAGGAAGTTGATGTGCTGGAAATTTTGGCAAACATTAAGATTGATAAGTCCCCAGGGCCAGACCAGATTTATCCGAGGCTGCTCCGGGAAGCGAGAAAGGAGGTTGCTAAGCCGCTGGTGAGGATATTTGCCTCCTCACTCTCCACGGGAGTCGTACCAGAGGATTGGAAAGAGGCGAATGTTGTTCCTCTTTTCAAGAAGGGGAGTAGGGAAATCCCTGGCAATTACAGACCAGTTAGTCTTACGTCTGTGGTCAGCAAAGGTTTTGGAAAGAATTCTGAGGGATAGGATTTATGACTATTTGGCAAAGCATAGTGTGATTAAAGACAGTCAGCATGGCTTTGTGAGGGGCAGGTCATGCCTCACAAATCTTATTGACTTCTTTGAGAAGCTAACAAGACAGGTCAATGATGGTCGAGCAGTGGATGTGGTGTATATGGACTTCAGCAAGGCATTTGATAAGGTTCCCCATGGTCAGCTCATTCATAAAGTCAGGAGGTATGGGATACAGGGAGATTTGGCTATCTGGATTCAGAATTGGCTGGCTGACAGAAGGCAGAGAGTGGTTGTAGATGGAAAGTATTCTGCCTGGAGGTCAGTGTTGAGTGGGGTCCCACAGGGCTCTGTTCTTGGGCCTCTGCTCTTTCTAGTGTTTATAAATGACTTGGATGAGGAGGTTGAGGGGTGGGTTAGTAAATTTGCAGATGACACAAAGGTTGGAGATGCCTTCGATAATATCGAGGGCTATTGCAGGCTGCAGTGCAACATTGACAGGATGCAGAGCTGGGCTGAGAAACGGCAGATGGAGTTCAACCTGGATAAATGTGAAGTGATGCATTTTGGACGGTTGAGCTCAAATGTTGAATATAGGATTAAAGACAGGATTCTTGGCAGTGTGGAGGAACAGAGGGATCTGGGTGTGCAAGTACATAGAATCCTCAAAGTTGCCACCCAAGCATATGGTGTTTTGGCTTTCATTAACAGGGGGATCGAGATTAAGAGCCGCGAGGTTTTGCTGCAGCTCTACAAGTTCCTGGTGAGACCACACTTGGAATATTGTGTCCAGTTCTGGTCGCCCTATTATAGGAAAGATACAGGGGTTTTGGAGGGGGTGCAAAGAAGGTTTACCAGGATGCAGCCTGGACTGGAGGGCTTGCTTTATGAATGATTTGGAGATGTCGGTGTTGGACTGGGATGTACAAAGTTAAAAATCACACAACAACAGGTTATAGTCCAACAGGTGTTGTGTGATTTTTAACTTTGCCTTATGAAGAAGGGTTGACTAAGCTCGGACTTTTCTCTCTGGAGAGGAGGAAGGAAGGGAGGTGACCTGATTGAGGTATACAAGGTTGTGAGAGGCATGGATAGAGTCAATAGCTGGAGACATTTCCCCAGGGCAGGATTGCCTGGTATGAGGAGTCATAGTTTGAAGATATTAGGAGGAAGGTATAAAGGAGACGTCAGAGGTAGGTTCTTCACGCAGAGAGTAGTGAATGCGTGAAATGCGTTCCCAGCGGTGTTGGTGGAAGCAGAGTCATTGGGGACATTTAAGCAACTGCTGGACATGCACAAGGGGTGCGTAGGTTAGGTTATTTTACTTTAGATTAGGAATAATCCTCGGCACAACTCCCTAATCCTTCTTGCCAAGCCTTTTTCGCTCCCCCCCTCCACCCTCCCGCCCATCCCTCCCGAACTCTCCTCAGTCCATTTCTGAGCTCCTTTCTAGCAAGCCTGTAACCCTTTAGACATGTGCTAGATCCTTGCTTCCTCCACCTTACATAAGCTGCCTTCTTCCTTTTGATGAGAATCCCCTCTGTTCTCGACATCCAAGGTTCCTTAATCTTATCCCTTCTTACCCGTCTCAGAGGAAGAAATCCATGCATCACTCGCAACAATTGCTCCTTAAATAGTCTCCACATGTCTGCTGTGCCCTTTCTGTGGAACAATCACTCCCAGTCTGTACTACCCAACTCCTGTCTGATAGCGTCATAATTTCCTTTTCCCCAATTAAATATCTTCTCTCGGTAACTGCTCCTTTCCCTCTCCAAGGATATGGTAAATGTGAGGCAGTTGTGGTCACTGTCACCAAAGTGTTCTCCCACCGCGAGATCTGACACCTGTCCTGGCTCATTGCCGAGCACCAAATCCAAATTGGCCTCTCCCCTCATCGGTCTGTCTACATACTGAGTAAGGAAACCCTCCTGATCACTTGACAAAAACGGCTCCATCCAAACCATCTTCACTAAAGGAGGTTCCAGTCTATATCGGGAAAGTTGAAATCACCCATAACAACAATCCTGCTACTTTTGCATTTTTCCAGAATCTGCACGCCTATGGGACCTTCAATCTTTCTACTGCTATTAGGGGGTCTGTAGAAAACCCCCAATGCAGTGGCTGTTCCCTTGCTGTTCCTAACTCCCACCCATACTGACTCAGTCGACAAACCTTCCTCAACAACCTTCGTTTCTGTAGCTGTGATGCACTCTCTGATTAACAATGCTACACCCCTCCTCTTTTTCCACCCTTCCCTGCTCTTTTTAAATGTTCTAAACCCTGGAACATCAAGCAACCATTGCTCCCCGTGGAACCCACGTCTCCATTATGGCCAAACATTGTAGCCCCACGTACTGATCCATGCTCTAAGTTCGTCACTCTTATTTCGGACACTCGTTGCGTTAAAGCAGACACACTTTAACTGATCCCTTTGCTTCATCACGTGAGAGACCTTCCTGAGATTCACTACATCCTGTCACTGTCCTGTCTGCAACTGACACCCTCTCAGACGTGTGGCTCTGATTCCCAACCCCTGCCAAACTATTTTAAACCCTCCTGAATCACACGTGCAAATCACCCACCCAGGACATTTGTGCCCCTCCAGTTCAGGTGCAACCCATCCTTCGTGTACAGGTCCCACCTTCCCCAGAAGGTATCCCAATGGTCTAGGTATCTGAAGCCCTCCCTCCTGCACCAGCCTTGCAGCCACGTGTTAAGCTGCATTCGTTGACTGTTCCTCATCTCACTATCTCGTATCACCGGTAGCAAACCTGAGATCACTACTGTACTCATCCTGCTCTTCAGCTTCCAACCTAACTCTCTGCAGTCACTTTTCAGATCCTCAATCCCTTTCCTGACTATATCATTGGTGCCAATATGTACCACGATTTCTGGCTGCTCACCTTCCTCCTTCAGAACCTTGTAAACGCGATCGATGACATCCTGGAGCCTGGCATCGGGGAGGTAACATACCTTCTGGGAGTCTCACTCCTGACCACAAAATCTCCTGTCAATCTGTCTAACTATTGAGTCCCCTATCACTAGCGCTTTTCTATTCTCCCCCCTTCCCTTCTGAGGCACAGTATCAGGCTCAGTGCCAGAGACCTGACAACCATAACCTTCCCCTATTAGGCTGTCCCCACCAGCAGTATCCAAAACGGTATCCTTATTGCTGAGGGAAACCGCCACAGGGGATCCCTGCTCTGACCGTCTGTTCCCTTTCCTCCCCCTGACGGTAACCCAGCTGTCCTTATCCTGTGTCTGGAGAGTGACCACCTCCCTGTACATCCTCTCAATTTCTCCCTCAACCTCCCGGAAGATCCGTCATTCATCCAGCTGCAGGTCCAGTTCCCTAACTCGGTTTTCGAGGAGCTGGAGTTGGATGCACTTCCGGCAGATGTAGTCGGCAGAGACATGTGAAGTGTCTCTCACCTGCCACGTTCTGCAGGAGGAACATGCAACTGCCCTAACATCCATATCCTGCTACTCTGAAAGCCCGCACAGAACAAAACAAAGGAAGAGAAGGAAAGAAAAATAAATGAGAAAACCTGAAAATATACCGAGTTTACAGACGCTTAGTAAGGTTAGAAGAGGTGGGTGGGAGGGAGGCCCTACAGTGTCGGCTCGTGGGTTTAGATCTCACCCACTTAAAAAATTCCCAGCAGCCCTCTGCTCCTCCCTCGCACCTCTCGACAAATTTTGTGAATAAATTTCTATCTGTTTTAAAACCTGGTAGTAAACCAACTAACTTACTCCAGGTAATGTTCACTGTACACTTACTGAAACAAATTGCAAAGGTATGGTCTGGGCTGCCTGCCTGAGAATGTTTTGAGTGGTCTGGCCTAGTCCATAACAGATTAGGGTCACTTGGTAGGATTTTAAACAGCGAGTGGTCGGTGCCCGGGTCTTTATTTCGGGGGTTGGTTTGGTTGGGTAAACAAAGCTTGGGATAGGAATGGCTCTTTCAGTTGCCAAAGATTTTCTGGAAGTGGATGTGGTGACTTTGGAAGGTTTGCAAAAAGTGAATAAGACCAAGCTGCAGGAATTAGCAGTGAAGCTGGAATTGGAGCTGCCTGTTCCTGTGAGGAAAGGAGAGATCATTACAGCAGTCGCTCAGCATTGAAACTGGCTGGAGAAACCATCACAATCTATAGAGATGGAAAGGATTCAATTGCAAATGAAGCAGCTTGAGTGAGAGGCGAGAGATAAGGAAAGGGCAGCAGAAATGAAACAGTTTGAGTAGCGATTAAAAGCAGAAGAGAGAGAAAAAGAGAGAGCAGCAGATGAGAAAAAAATAAAGAGCTTTTAAACTTCCAAAACTCACACTTAAAAAGGAAAGTCAGCTTAAAAGCCTGAGGGTAGGCTCAGTGAGGAGGAGCAAGCCCCTGGTAGTCAGAAGGTGAAAGTGAGGACTGCAGATAGATAGAGTCATAGACTCATAGAGATGTACAGCACGGAAACAGACCCTTCGGTCCAACCCGTCCATGCTGACCAGATATCCCAACCTAATCTAGTCCCACCTGCCAGCACCCGGCCCATATCCCTCCAAACCCTTCCTATTCATATACCCATCCTTTGGCAGCTCATTCCATACATGTACCACCCTCTGTGTGAAAAAGTTGCTCCTTAGGTCTCTTTTATATCTTTCCCCTCTCACCCTAAACCTATGCCCTCTAGTTCTGGACTCCCTGACCCCAGGGAAAAGACTTTGTCGATTTATCCTATCTATACCCCTCATAATTTTGTAAACCTCTAAAAGGTCATCCCTCAGCCTCCGACACTCCAGGGAAAACAGCCCCAGCCTGTTCAGCTTCTCCCTGTAGCTCAGATCCTCCAACCCTGGCAACATCCTTGTACATCTTTTATGAACCCTTTCAAGTTTCACAACATCTTTCCGATAGGAAGGAGACCAGAATTGCACATAATATTCCAACAGTGGCCTAACCAATGTCCTGTACAGCCGCAACATGACCTCCCAACTCCTGTACTCAATACTCTGACCAATAAAGGAAAGCATACCAAAAGTCTTCTTCACTATCCTATCTACCTGCGACTCCACTTTCAAGGAGATATGAACCTGCACTCCAAGGTCTTTTTGTTCAGCAACATTCCCTCGGACCTTACCATTAAGTGTATAAGTTCTGCTAGGATTTGCTTTCCCAAAATGCAGTACCTCACATTTATCTAGATTAAACTCCATCTGCCACTTCTCAGCCCATAGGCCCATCTGTTCTAGATCCTGTTGTAATCTGAGGTAACCTTCTTTGCTGTCCACTACACCTCCAATTTTGGTGTCATCTGCAAACTTACTAACTGTATCTCTTATGCTCACATCCAAATCATTTATGTAAATGACAAAATCTAGAGGGCCCAGCACCGATCCTTGTGGCACTCCACTGGTCACAGGCCTCCAGTCTGAAAAACAACCCTCCACCACCACCCTCTGTCTTCTACCTTTGAGCCAGTTCTGTATCCAAATGGCAAGTTCTCCCTGTATCCCATGAGGTCTAACTTTGCTAATCAGTCTCCCATGGGGAACCTTGTCAAACGCCTTACTGAAGTCCATATAGATCACATCTACCACTCTGTCCTCATCAATCTTCTTTGTTACTTTAAAAAATTCAACCAAGTTTGTGAGACATGATTTCCCACGCACAAAGCCATGTTGACTATCCCTAATCAGTCCTTGCCTTTCCAAATACATGTACATCCTGTCCCTCAGGATTCCCTCCAACTTGCCCACTACCAATGTCAGGCTCACCGGTCTATAGTTCCCTGGCTTGTCCTTACTACTCTTCTTAAATAGTGGCACCACGATTGCCAACCTCTAGTCTTCCAGCACCTCACCTGTGACTATCGATGATACAAATATCTCAGCAAGAGGCCCAGCAATCACTTCCCTAGCTTCCCACAGAGTTCTCGGGTACACCTGATTTAATCACCTTGATGCGTTTTAAGACATCCAGCACTTCCTCCTCTGTAATGTGGACATTTTTCAAGATGTCACCATCTATTTCCCTACAGTCTATATCTTCCATCTCCTTTTCCACAGTAAACACTGATGCAAAATACTCGTTTAGTATCTTCCCCCATCTCCTGCGGCTCCACACAAAGGCCACCTTGCTGATCTTTGAGGGGCGTATTCTCTCCCTAGTATCCCTTTTGTTCTTAAAGTATTTGTAAAAACCCTTTGGATTGTCCTTAAATCTTTTTGCCAAAGCTATCTCATGTTCCCTTTTCGCCCTCCTGATTTCCCTCTGAAGTATACTCCTACTCCCTCTAAGGATTCACTCGATCTATCCTGTCTATACCTGACATATGCTTCCTTCTTTTTCTTAACCAAACCCTCAATTTCTTTAGTCATCCAGCATTCCCTATACCTACCAGCCTTCCCTTTCACCCTGACAGGAATATACTTTCTCTGGATTCTTATTATCTCATTTCTGAAGGCTTCCCATTTTCCAGCCGTCCCTTTAACTGCGAACATCTGCCCCAATCAGCTTTCGAAAGTTCTTGCCTAATACCGTCAAAATTAGCCTTTCTCCAATTTAGAACTTCAACTTTTAGATCTGGTCTATCCTATTCCATCACGATTTTAAATCTAATAGAATTATGGTCGCTGGCCCCAAAGTGCTGCCCCACTGACACCTCAGTCACCTGCCCTGCCTTATTTCCCAAGAGTAGGTCAAGTTTTGCATCTTCTCTAGTAGGTACATCCACATACTGAATCAGAAAATTGTCTTGTGCACACTTAAGAAATTCCTCTCTATCTAAATCTTCAAAACTCTATGGCAGTCCAAGTCTATATTTGGAACGTTAAAATCCCCTACCATAACCATTATTCTTACAGATAGCTAAGATCTCCTTACAAGTTTGTTTCTCAATTTCCCTCTGAATATTAGGGTGTCTATAATACAATCCCAATAAAGTGATCATCCCTTTCTTATTTCTCAGTTCCACCCAAATAACTTCCCTGGGTGTATTTCTGGGAATCTCCTCCCTCAGTACAGCTGTAATGCTATCCCTTATCCCTTATCCCACTCCCCCTCCTCTCTTGCCTCCCTTTCTATCCTTCCTGTAGCATTTGTATCCTGGAACATTAAGCTGCCAGTCCTGCCCATCCCTGAGCCATGTTTTTGTAATTGCTATGATATCCCAGTCCCATGTTCCTAACCATGCCCAGAGTTCATCTGCCTTCCCTGTTAGGCCCCTTGTATTGAAATAAGTGCAGTTTAATTTATTAGTCCTACCTTGTCCCTGCCTGCCCTGACTGTTTGACTCACGTCTGTTCTCAGCTGTACCTGTCTCAGATCGATCTCTTTCCTCACTATCTCCCTGGGTCCCCCCCCCCCCCCCCCCCCCCACCTTACTGGTTTAAATCCCCCCAAGCAGTTCTAGGAAATTTCCCTGCCAGTATATTAGTCCCCGTCCAATTTAGGTACAATCCGTCCGTTCTTGTACAGGTCACTTCTACCCCAAAAGAGATTCCAATGATCCAAAAATGTGAATCTTTCTCCCATACACCAGCTCCTCAGCCATGCATTCATCTGCTCTGTCCTCCTATTCCTGCCCTCACTAGCTTGTAGCACCGAGAGTAATCCAGGTATTATTACTCTCAAGGACCTCCTTTTTAAATTTCTGCCTAACTCTCTGTAATCTCCCTTCAGAATCGCAACCTTTTCCCTTCCTGTATCGTTGGTTCCAATGTGGACAATGACCTCCTGCTGGCCCCTCTCCCCCGTGAGAACATTCTGCACCCTCTCTGAGAGATCCTTGATCCTGGCACCAGGGAAGCAACACATTTTCCTGCTTTTTCTCTGCTGGCCACAGAAACTTCTGTCTGTACCTCAGATTAGAGAATCCCCAAATACAATTAATCCCTTGGAACCTGATGTACCCCTCATTGCATTAGAGCCAGAAACTTGGCTGTTCGTGCTACGTTCCCCTGAGAATCTATCACCCCCTACACTTTCCAAAACAGAAATGGGTGTATCCACAAAAGACTCCTGCACTAGCTGCCTACCTCTCTTACCTTTCCTGGAGTTAACCCATCTATATGACTGTACTGAGACTTTCCCCCTTCCTATAACTGCCATCCATCACATCCCCTTGTTCTTGTAAATTCCTCATTGTCTCTAACTGTCTCTCCAACCGATCCATTCGATCTGATAGGATTCGCAACCAATGGCATTTATTGCTCAGTATAATCCTCAGTAACCTACAAACTCTCCCTAAATTCCCACACCAGACAAGAAGAGCATATCACTCTCCTCAAGGCCATTTTTGCTTCTTTTAATCTACAGACCCAGAAGGTAGCACTGTCTTATTCCTCTACACAACACTGCTCCAGGTTCAATTAATACTTTTTGGCTTATATTTTAAGTTTAATCAAGAGCCTTAGCTCAGTGAAACATATAATCAAGAAAGAGCCCACTTTACTCACTACTGCAGACTTATTTTAAGGCCGTGCTTAAAATCCACTTATCTGTTTCTGTGCTGTGCCCTTTCCCAAACAGGTCCCTCCAAGATCAGTTGTGAATTTCACTGTGTGTTAATGTCCAGTGATGCATGAATTCAAACAGCAAGGGCAGGAACTGTGCAGGTTCACTGCTGTGTCAGTTTCTTTCTCTCTCTCTCTCCTGCACTATCCCCATGATGTGCTTCCTTTGTCTGCTCTTCTCCCTTTTAAAGCTGCTGTTTTTTTTGACTTTTTTTCTCCAAAGTTCCAGAACAATGCAACAGCATGTAAAACAGGAATGCTGCTCCTGGAATTTGAGGAAATCGCCTCAATAAAGGAGCTGCTGTTACAATCAGAAATTTTTCCCGTCCTCTAGCATGGATTACCCAGAATGCCAGATCAGAGACAAGATTAGAGTGGTGCTGGAAAAGCACAGCAGGTCAGGCAGCATCCGAGGAGCAGGAACACCGATGTTTCGGGCAGGAGCCCTTCATCAGGAATGAGGCAAGGAGCCTCCAGGTGGAGAGATAAATGGGGCTGGGGAGAATGTACCTGAGAGGGCAGTAGGTGGATGGGGGTGGGAGGGAGGTGATAGGTCGGAGAGGAGGGTGGAGTGGATAGGTGGGAAGGAAAATGGACAATTGGGACAGGTCATGAGGTTGGTGCTGAGCTGGAAGGTTGGAACTGAGGTAAGGTGGGGGGAGGGGAAATGAGGAAACTGGTGAAGTCCACATTGATGCCCTGGGGTTGAAGGGTTTTGGGCATGAAGTAAGAGGACTGTTAAAATTGATTAAGGAGAAATTAATAAGTCCGAATTCAGGCATCACCTATTTGGATGATGTGTCACATTCTAGAGAAGGATTAAATAGAGCTGGAGAGTTGGCTAGACAGCATTTAAAAGTTATCACAGCATACAATGAAACAGGAAGAGGGTAATAAATTACAAATACACAATTTTACAATTGGGGATAAGGTATTGGTGTTACTTCCAGTGACGGTTGAGCCTTTAAAAGCCAGGTTTACATAGAACATAGAACATAGAACATAGAACATTACAGCGCAGTACAGGCCCTTCGGCCCTCGATGTTGCGCCGATCAAAGCACACCTAACCTACACTAAGCCACTATCCTGCATATACCTATCCAATGCCCGCTTAAATACCCATAAAGAGGGAGAGTCCACTACAGCTACTGGCAGGGCATTCCATGAACTTACGACTCGCTGAGTGAAGAACCTACCCCTAACATCTGTCCTATATCTACCCCCCCTTAATTTAAAGCTATGCCCCCTTGTAATAGCTGACTCCATACGTGGAAAAAGGTTCTCACTGTCAACCCTATCTAACCCCCTAATCATCTTGTACACCTCTATCAAGTCACCCCTAAACCTTCTTTTCTCCAATGAAAACAACCCCAAGTGCCTCAGCCTTTCCTCATAGGATCTTCCTACCATACCAGGCAACATCCTGGTAAACCTCCTCTGCACCCGTTCCAGTGCCTCCACATCCTTCCTATAGTATGGCGACCAAAACTGCACACAATATTCCAGATGCGGCCGCACCAGAGTCTTATACAACTGCAGCATGACCTCAGGACTCCGGAACTCAATTCCTCTACCAATAAAAGCCAGTACGCCATATGCCTTCTTCACTGCACTATTTAGTGGACCGTATCAAATCAAGAGGAAATTGAGTGAGGTGAACTACTTGAGAAGGACTCCAGACGGGGTAGACCATTTAGGACAGAGATGAGGAGAAACTACTTCACACAGAGAGTGGTGGCTGTGTGGAATGCTCTGCCCCAGAGGGCAGTGGAGGCCCAGTCTCTGGATTCTTTTAAGAAAGAATTGGATAGAGCTCTTAAAGATAGTGGAGTCAAGGGGTATGGAGATAAGGCTGGAACAGGATACTAATTAGGAATGATCAGCCATGATCATATTGAATGGCGGTGCAGGCTCGAAGGGCAGAATGGCCTACTCCTGCGTCTATTGTCTATTGTCTATTGTCAGACAGGAAGAAATCTCAAAAGGGGAAGGAAAGCAAGAGGAGAAGGTGTTAATGATTACAGCACAGAAGGAAGAACCAAGATCAGAGGATTCTGAGTCAGACATTCCTCAAATCAAATTGGACAGGGAGGAAGTTGTCAAAAATTGGGATAAATTATTGAGTTACCTTCCACGGGAAAATCAAAATGACCTGAAACAGTTATTGCTATCACATGGGGAGATATGCAGAAATATACTGGGAAGTACTAACCTAATTGTGCATGATGTAGAGATAGGCGATGCTGCTCTGATTAAGCAACATCCTTAGAGACATAACCCTCTAAAGTTGGCCCAGGTTCAGAAGGAGACAGAACGCATTCTCCAAGATGGCTTACTCCAAGTGAGTTACAGTGACTGGAGCTCACCCATAGTCATGGTGCCAAAGCCAGATGGTATCCAATGGGTATGTGTGGACGATCACAAAGTCAACGCCATTACAAAGACCGATGCATATCCAATTCCCCGGATGGAGGACTGTGTTGAAAAAGTGGGACAAACTACTTACATTTCTAAGTTGTACTTGCTCAGAGGCTATTGGCAAGTACCTCTGTCAGAGAGAGCAAAGGCAATTTCTACTTTCATAACACCAAGTGGACGAGATCAGGTCAAAGTCATGCCATTTGGTATGAGAAACATTCCAGCCACATTTCAAAGGCTGACCCAATAAGGTCATTGCCGGATTACCCACCTGTGTGGTATAAATTAATGACCTGGTGATTTTTAGTCACTTATGGAAGGAACATTTACAGCATTTATCAGACTTGCTCGATCGATTTCGGAAGGCAGGCTTGGTGGCAAACCCAGCTAAAAGGGAATTTGTCAAAGCTCAAGTCACCTTCCTGGGCCATGCTATTGGACAGGGGCAAATGGACCCAAGAGATGCGACAACAAAAGTAATTGGGGAATTTCCCACACTGTCGACGTTCCTGGGAATGAGTGGATTTTACTGAAAGTTTGTGCCGAACTTTAGCCGTGTGACTGCTCCACTCACCGAATTGATAAAAAATGGCAAGACATCTCAATGGACAGCAGACTGCTAAAAGACATTTGACAGCCTAAGAACGGTGTTAACCACTGCCCCAGTATTAGCCACACCAGATTACATGAAGCTTTTCAAGATGACGATCAACGCCAGTGATGTGGGTGTCGGTGTGGTGCTCCTGCAGGAGGAATGACGAGGGAATAGAAAGACCCATCGGGTATTTTCCCAGGAAGCTGAACGTTCATCAATAGAAATATTCAACGGTGGAGAAAGGGTCTTTAAGCTTAGTGTTGACTTTACAACAATGCGGTGTTTATATTCCCAGCAATGCATCTGAGACAATCGTATACACTGATCATAACCCATTGATATTTGAGGGAAAATTGAAGGTCAAAAATGCCAGAGTGTTTGGATGGAGCTTGTTGTTGCAGCCGTTCAGTGTGACAATTGTACGGGGGCAGGTCACGGAAACAGGATTACCAATGTGTTAGCGAGACTCGAATGAGATACAGAGGCCTTCAGTGGTGAGTGTGCCATGGCCTGAATTCACATGTAGTTACTCACATTTGCATGTGTACAGTTAATTTAGTGTATATGTACATATACAGCTTGTTTTTGAAGGGTTTTAAAAATGAAGCCATCTTTTGGTATTGATGGTAGTTTTTTTTAAAGGGGGAGGTGTCACAAAGCTGGTCCTTTTTTCTAAAAGCTGCTCCTTTTCTCAAGGATTCTATATCCTTCATTTTTTTCAGAGGAGTTTTAAACCGCTCCCGACTCCGATTAGACTGGTTTGGGACAGAGATTAAAGGGTATTGAGAGGCCTTTTTGGTTATATGTCAACAGTAGAGACTTCAAGCCGAAGTGGTCATGTTTTAGAAGTGACCTGTATAAAGAAAGGGGAGTGGTTAGCTCTCTATCTGAGCAGGTCAGTCCAGAACTAGCTGGGAGTTCAGCAGTGGACTGTGTGAACAGGCTGTCTCTCTCTCCCCTTCTAACTTCAACCTGTAAGCATCTGTTCCTTTTTTAAAACTGTGTTTTAAGGGGGTTTGCTTATTGGAACTGCTGTGTATGTTCAGAACAGCACAATTACCTCTAGTTTGGATAGACTGAGTTCTGTAGGGATTCTTTATTCTGTTCTTTGTGCTTCATTGCGTAATTTTGTCAATAAATTTCTGTCTGCTTTAAAACCTGGTAGTCAACCTAGCTAACTGACTCCAGGTAATTTTCACTGTACACTTACCGAAACAAATTGCCAAGTTATGGTCTGGGTTGCCTGCTCAGGAATGTTTTGAGTGTTCTGGCCAAGTCCATAAGAGGAGGTTCCAATCAATATTAGGAAAGTTGAAGTCACCCATGACAACAACCCTTTTACTTTTGCATCTTTCCAAAATCTGCCTCCCAATCCGCTCTCCGTGCCTCTGTTGCTATTTGGGGGGGGGGGGGGGGGGGAGCTGTAGAAAACTCCCAATAAAGTGACTGTTCCTTTCCTGCTTCTGACTTCCACCCACTCTGACTCAGTTGAGAAACCCTACTCGATTACCTCTCTTTCTGCAGCTGTGATACTATCCCTGATTAGCAATGTCACTCCCCTACCTCTTTTACCTCCCTCCCTATTCCTTTTGAAACATCTAACTTGTGGACCATGCAACAACCATTCCTGCCCCTGTGATATCCAAGTCTCTGTAATGGCCACAACCTTATAGCTCCAAGTATGATCCATGCCCTATGTTCATCACCCTTCTAAGCAGCACATCCAAGTCATGTGTTAAAATAGACCCACTTCAACCCATCACACTGACTGCAACTTTGCCCAATCAAGTGTCTCTCCCTTCTCACAGATTCTCAGCATGCTGCATCTGCCTGTTCACCAGCTATCCCATCCTCTGATCCATAGATTCCCATCCCCCCTCCCAATCTAGTTTAAACTCTCCTGAAGAGCTCTCGGAAAACTCTTGCTCAGGATATTGATGCCCCTCCAGTTCAGATGCAAGCTGTCCTTTTTGCACAGGTCCCACTTTCCCTGGTAGGTGTCCCAATGGTGCACATATCTGAAGCCTTCCCTCCTACACTAGCACTGCAGCCACATGTTCATCTGCTCTCGCCGTCTGTTCCTAGCCTCACTAGCACATTTCCCTACCTATCTCATTGGTACCAAAGTGTACCACAACTTCTGGCTGCTCTCCTTCCCCCTAAAGAATCCTGTAGAGGTGATCTGAGACCTCCCTGACCCTGGTACCCAGGAGACAACACACAATCCGGGAGTCTCGATCGCACCCACAGAATCTCCTGTCTGTCCCTCTCACCATTGAATCTCCTATCACTATCACTCTCCTATTCTCCCCCCTTCCCTTCTGAGACACAGGGCCTGGCTCAGTGCCAGAGATCTGGCCGCTGAGGTATCCCCCTGATAGGTTCCTCCACCCTCCCCCTCATCCCCCACCCCCCTGCCCCCCACCCACACCCTCCAACAGTATCCAAAGTGGTATACTTATTATTGAGGGGAATGGCCACAGGGGTCCCTACACTGTCTGTCTGTTCCCTTTCCCTCTCCTGACAGTCACCCAGCTACTCTTATCCTGTAGCTTAGGTGTAACAACTCCCTGTAACTCCTCTCAATAACCCCCTCCGCCTCCCAAATGATCCAAAGTTCATCCAGTTCCAGTTCCAGTTCCAGTTCCAGTTCCCTAATGTAATCTGTGAGGAGCTGGAGTTGGGTGCACATCTTGCAGGTGCAGTCAGCAGAGATCTTTAGAGTTATAACCTTTAGAGTTATACCTGTCTCCTACAATGTGCAGGGGCAGGGTCTCAGGTTCTTGGATCATTGGGACCTCTTCTGGGGCAGGGGTGACCTGTACAAGAGGGATGGATTGTACCCAAACTGGAGAGGAACCAATATTCTCACAGGGAGGTTCACTAGTGCTACTCGGGAGGGCTTAAACTAGAGGGGCAGGGGGCTTGGAACCAGAGCAGCAGGACAGCAACTGGAGCGGTTGAGGGGAAGGCACATGTTGGGATGAGTAAATCCGAAAGGAAGGAACAGGTAGAGACAGGTAAATGAACATGGTGGTACTAATAGGCTGAAATGTGTTCACTTCATCACAAGGAGTATTAGGGATAAGGCTGATGAACTGAGAGCCTGGATCAGTACATGGGACTATAATGTTATGGCCATTACAGAGATTTGATTGAGAGAGGGACAGGACTTGCTGCTCCATGTTCCAGGGTTTTGTGTTTTAGAGGAGATAGAGAGGAAGGTCAAAGATGTGGAGGAGTTGCATTATTCATCAGAGAGAATGCCACATCTGCACTCAGAGAGGACATACTGGAGGGCTCACCCAGTGAGGCAACATTGGCACAGCCCAAAAAGAAGATGGGTGCAGTCACTCTGATGGGACTATACTATAGACCCCCTAATAGTCACCGAGACAACGAGAAACAAATATGCAGGCAGATTATAGAAAGATGGAATTCAACCTGGAAAAGTGTGAAGTGATTCATTTTAGAAGGTCAAATTTGAATATAGAATACTGGGTTAAAGGTAGGATTCTTGGCAGTGTGAAGGAACAGCAGGATCTTGGGGTCCATGTCCATAGAATCCAAAAAGTTGCCACCCAAGTTGAGAGGGCTGTTAAGAAGGCATACCGTGTGTTGGCTTTCATTAGCGGGAGATTGAGGTTAAGCGTTGTGAGTTAACGTTGCAGCTCAGAGCCCTGGTTAGACCACACTTGGAATATTATGTTCAGTTCTCATTATAGGAAGGATGTGGAAGCTTTTGAGAGGGTGCACAGGAGATTTACCAGGATGCTGCCTGGGACATGTCTTATGAAGAAAGGTTGAGAGAGTTAGTTTTCCTGTTGGAGTGAAGAAGAATGAGAGATGTCTTGAAAGAGTGTACAAGATGACGAGAGGCATAGATAGAGTGTGAGGTGCTGCACTTTGGGAGATCAAACATTAAGGAAAAGTATACAGTCAATGGCAGGACCCTGACAGCATTGATATACAGAGGGATCTTGGGGTTCATGTCCATAGCTCCCTGAAAGTGGCCACCCAAGTAGATAGGCTGGTAAAGAAGGTGTAAGGGCATGCTTGCCTTTACTGGTCAGAGAATTGAGTACAAGAGTTAGGACATCATGTTGCAGCTTTATAAGATGTTGGTTAGGCCACACTGAGAGTATTGCATTCTATTCTGGTCACCACATACAGGAAGGATATGGGGGCTTTGGAGAGGGTGCAGAAAAGATTTACCAGGATGCTGCCTGGATTAGAGGGTATGAGCTAGAAGGAGAGGCTAGGAAAACTAGGGTTGTTTTCTCTGGAACAGTGGAGGCTGAGGGGAGAGTTGATAGAAGTTTTTAAAGTTATGAGATGCATAGATAGGGTCAATAGTCAGAATCTTTTTCCGAGAGTTGAAATGTCTAAATCTAGAGGGCATGCACTTAAGGTGACATGAGGGGCACGTCTTTTACACAGAGAGGGGTAGGACTCTGGAACACACTGCCAGGGGGTGGTGGTAGAGCCAGATACATTAGGGACTTTTAAGGGACTTCTAGATAAGCTCATGAATATGTAATAAATGGAGGGATATTAACCAAAAGTAGGCAGAAGGGATCAGTTTCATTTGGTGTCATGTTCAGCACAACATCTTGGGCTGTGTCATTCTATGTCCTTTGCCCTTTTAGGGTGGATATGTGGCTCCGTGGTTAGCACCACTGCCTCACAGCACAGGGGACCCAGGTTCGATTCTACTCTCAGGCGACTGACTGTGTAGGGTTTGCACATTCTCCCCGTGTCTGCATGAGTTTCCTCTGGGTGGTCTGGTTTTCTCCCACAGTCCAAAGACATTCAGGTTCGGGTGGGATGGCCATGGGAAGTGGAGGGTTTGGTTGAACGGATCTGAACGGGATGCTGTTTGGAGGATCAATGTGGACTTGATGGGCTGAGTGGTCTGCTTCCCCACTGTAAGGAATCTATTCTATGATTCCATAATCAACTGCTGACATCAGATGGATTGCTCACTGTTCAGTGATGTCAGATCTGTCCAGGTTCTGATATTTCCCTTTGGTTTTGGATCAGTAACTCTATTAGTAGGTGCTGTGATTACTCGAATTACCCAACATTATGTATGTTTGTAACTTCTGCCTCCATGATACCCATTAGTGTTTGTGCTTTCTCTCTTTGATACAGGGAGATGCATTTGGTAGCTTTTCCAGTCCTTAAGGTGACCTTCTTTCACAATTTTGGTCTCCTTTCAGGATCATGTTTAACCTGGAGTTGGCTGACCTGGTGGTGAGGGAGGTGTCTGCGTTCTACAAGGTACATACCAGTTCAGTTATTCCTCGGCCTTTGTGTCTGCGTTCTACAAGGTACATACCAGTTCAGTTATTCCTCGGCCTTTGTGTCTGCGTTCTACAAGGTACATACCAGTTCAGTTATTCCTCGGCCTTTGTGTCTGCGTTCTACAAGGTACATACCAGTTCAGTTATTCCTCGGCCTTTGTGTCTGCGTTCTACAAGGTACATACCAGTTCAGTTATTCCTCGGCCTTTGTGTCTGCGTTCTACAAGGTACATACCAGTTCAGTTATTCCTCGGCCTTTGTGTCTGCGTTCTACAAGGTACATACCAGTTCAGTTATTCCTCGGCCTTTGTGTCTGCGTTCTACAAGGTACATACCAGTTCAGTTATTCCTCGGCCTTTGTGTCTGCGTTCTACAAGGTACATACCAGTTCAGTTATTCCTCGGCCTTTGTGTCTGCGTTCTACAAGGTACATACCAGTTCAGTTATTCCTCGGCCTTTGTGTCTGCGTTCTACAAGGTACATACCAGTTCAGTTATTCCTCGGCCTTTGTGTCTGCGTTCTACAAGGTACATACCAGTTCAGTTATTCCTCGGCCTTTGTGTCTGCGTTCTACAAGGTACATACCAGTTCAGTTATTCCTCGGCCTTTGTGTCTGCGTTCTACAAGGTACATACCAGTTCAGTTATTCCTCGGCCTTTGTGTCTGCGTTCTACAAGGTACATACCAGTTCAGTTATTCCTCGGCCTTTGTGTCTGCGTTCTACAAGGTACATACCAGTTCAGTTATTCCTCGGCCTTTGTGTCTGCGTTCTACAAGGTACATACCAGTTCAGCTATTCCTCGGCCTTTGTGTCTGCGTTCTACAAGGTACATACCAGTTCAGTTATTCCTCGGCCTTTGTGTCTGCGTTCTACAAGGTACATACCAGTTCAGCTATTCCTCGGCCTTTGTGTCTGCGTTCTACAAGGTACATACCAGTTCAGTTATTCCTCGGCCTTTGTGTCTGCGTTCTACAAGGTACATACCAGTTCAGTTATTCCTCGGCCTTTGTGTCTGCGTTCTACAAGGTACATACCAGTTCAGTTATTCCTCGGCCTTTGTGTCTGCGTTCTACAAGGTACATACCAGTTCAGTTATTCCTCGGCCTTTGTGTCTGCGTTCTACAAGGTACATACCAGTTCAGTTATTCCTCGGCCTTTGTGTCTGCGTTCTACAAGGTACATACCAGTTCAGTTATTCCTCGGCCTTTGTGTCTGCGTTCTACAAGGTACATACCAGTTCAGTTATTCCTCGGCCTTTGTGTCTGCGTTCTACAAGGTACATACCAGTTCAGTTATTCCTCGGCCTTTGTGTCTGCGTTCTACAAGGTACATACCAGTTCAGTTATTCCTCGGCCTTTGTGTCTGCGTTCTACAAGGTACATACCAGTTCAGTTATTCCTCGGCCTTTGTGTCTGCGTTCTACAAGGTACATACCAGTTCAGTTATTCCTCGGCCTTTGTGTCTGCGTTCTACAAGGTACATACCAGTTCAGTTATTCCTCGGCCTTTGTGTCTGCGTTCTACAAGGTACATACCAGTTCAGTTATTCCTCGGCCTTTGTGTCTGCGTTCTACAAGGTACATACCAGTTCAGTTATTCCTCGGCCTTTGTGTCTGCGTTCTACAAGGTACATACCAGTTCAGTTATTCCTCGGCCTTTGTGTCTGCGTTCTACAAGGTACATACCAGTTCAGTTATTCCTCGGCCTTTGTGTCTGCGTTCTACAAGGTACATACCAGTTCAGTTATTCCTCGGCCTTTGTGTCTGCGTTCTACAAGGTACATACCAGTTCAGTTATTCCTCGGCCTTTGTGTCTGCGTTCTGCAAGGTACATACCAGTTCAGTTATTCCTCGGCCTTTGTGTCTGCGTTCTGCAAGGTACATACCAGTTCAGTTATTCCTCGGCCTTTGTGTCTGCGTTCTGCAAGGTACATACCAGTTCAGTTATTCCTCGGCCTTTGTGTCTGCGTTCTGCAAGGTACATACCAGTTCAGTTATTCCTCGGCCTTTGTGTCTGCGTTCTGCAAGGTACATACCAGTTCAGTTATTCCTCGGCCTTTGTGTCTGCGTTCTACAAGGTACATACCAGTTCAGTTATTCCTCGGCCTTTGTGTCTGCGTTCTACAAGGTACATACCAGTTCAGTTATTCCTCGGCCTTTGTGTCTGCGTTCTACAAGGTACATACCAGTTCAGTTATTCCTCGGCCTTTGTGTCTGCGTTCTACAAGGTACATACCAGTTCAGTTATTCCTCGGCCTTTGTGTCTGCGTTCTACAAGGTACATACCAGTTCAGTTATTCCTCGGCCTTTGTGTCTGCGTTCTACAAGGTACATACCAGTTCAGTTATTCCTCGGCCTTTGTGTCTGCGTTCTGCAAGGTACATACCAGTTCAGTTATTCCTCGGCCTTTGTGTCTGCGTTCTACAAGGTACATACCAGTTCAGTTATTCCTCGGCCTTTGTGTCTGCGTTCTACAAGGTACATACCAGTTCAGTTATTCCTCGGCCTTTGTGTCTGCGTTCTACAAGGTACATACCAGTTCAGTTATTCCTCGGCCTTTGTGTCTGCGTTCTACAAGGTACATACCAGTTCAGTTATTCCTCGGCCTTTGTGTCTGCGTTCTACAAGGTACATACCAGTTCAGTTATTCCTCGGCCTTTGTGTCTGCGTTCTACAAGGTACATACCAGTTCAGTTATTCCTCGGCCTTTGTGTCTGCGTTCTACAAGGTACATACCAGTTCAGTTATTCCTCGGCCTTTGTGTCTGCGTTCTACAAGGTACATACCAGTTCAGTTATTCCTCGGCCTTTGTGTCTGCGTTCTACAAGGTACATACCAGTTCAGTTATTCCTCGGCCTTTGTGTCTGCGTTCTACAAGGTACATACCAGTTCAGTTATTCCTCGGCCTTTGTGTCTGCGTTCTACAAGGTACATACCAGTTCAGTTATTCCTCGGCCTTTGTGTCTGCGTTCTACAAGGTACATACCAGTTCAGTTATTCCTCGGCCTTTGTGTCTGCGTTCTACAAGGTACATACCAGTTCAGTTATTCCTCGGCCTTTGTGTCTGCGTTCTACAAGGTACATACCAGTTCAGCTATTCCTCGGCCTTTGTGTCTGCGTTCTACAAGGTACATACCAGTTCAGTTATTCCTCGGCCTTTGTGTCTGCGTTCTACAAGGTACATACCAGTTCAGTTATTCCTCGGCCTTTGTGTCTGCGTTCTACAAGGTACATACCAGTTCAGTTATTCCTCGGCCTTTGTGTCTGCGTTCTACAAGGTACATACCAGTTCAGTTATTCCTCGGCCTTTGTGTCTGCGTTCTACAAGGTACATACCAGTTCAGTTATTCCTCGGCCTTTGTGTCTGCGTTCTACAAGGTACATACCAGTTCAGTTATTCCTCGGCCTTTGTGTCTGCGTTCTACAAGGTACATACCAGTTCAGTTATTCCTCGGCCTTTGTGTCTGCGTTCTACAAGGTACATACCAGTTCAGTTATTCCTCGGCCTTTGTTAATTTCACCGTGATTGGACATTTCAGCTCATTCCTCTCAACTCCTGAGCTCTGAGTCATTCGACCCAGAACGTTCACTCTGACTTCTCTGCATAGATGCTGCCAGACACGCTGAGCTTTTCCAGCAATTTCTGTTTTTGTTTCCTCCCAGTCACTGTTTGATGGAAGAAGGTTTAACTTAACCTGTTTTAACGATTTGAACTGATCAGAAGAATAATGATATCTGTGCTGGTGTCTAATTTTAACTCTATGGAACATCCCTTTACGCCAAGGTTTACTGATGAATAGTTACCACCTGGGTCATTGGTCTCTCTTTGGATGTTTACCTGCTGTGATTGTGACTTTCCTACTTGTTGGATCTGATTGGGTTTTAAATATGGTTTAAAGTAGTTTACTTTCAGTACAGGCAGTTTGGAAACTGCAGCATTTCTTGAAATCACCAGAACCATAGCATTGAGCTTTTCCTGCTGGTCAGTGATCTATCTCATGTGTTTTGTTCACTCCATGTCTAAAACATTCAGAATGCTGGTTGGTGCACTTTTAATAGTCTTTAATAGTCCTCTGTTCCACTTGGCTCCTTCCACAAAGTATCAGCCTAACCTCGCACTGTTCCCTGATTTCACTTCAGGATTGGACATCCTCTGATTTTTTTTCTGTTGTTTTCCATCACTGCAACCTTGCCTTTAGTTCTGGACACTTTGGGTGTTGTGTTCTTTGGGTTTTACTCTTATATTAATTCTCATTACATGAATATGGAGTTTTTATTAAGGACAATTATCAGAAGACTTGTTTACGTGGGATTCAGGTAAACTTGCCAATTGGATACAAAATTGGCCTCACTGTAGGAGTCAGAGGGTGGTGGTGGAGGATTGTTTTTTGGACTGGAGACCTGTAACCGGTGGTGCTTCACAGGGATTGGTCCTGGGTCCACTTTTATTTATCATTTATATACATGACTTAGATGAGAACATGTGAGCATGGTTGGTAATTTTGAGGATGACACCAAAATTGATGGTATAGTGGACTGTGAGGAACGTTATGTAAGATTACAAAGAGACCTTGATCAATTGGGTCAATGAATTGAGGAGTGGCAGATGGAGTTTAATTTGAATAAATGTGAAGCATTGTATCTCAGTAAAACAAACATGGGCAGAACTTGTACAATTAGAAGTAGGGCCTTGGGTAGTGTTGTAGAACAGAGAGGCCTCAGGGTTCAGGTACATAATTCTTTGAAGTTTGTGTCACATGTAGACAGGGTGGTTAAGAAGGTGTATAGTATGCTTGCCTTCATTGCTCAGACCTTTGAGTATAGGAGTTGGGACATCATGTTAAGGTTGTACAGGATGTTGGTGAGGCCTGTTCTGGAATACTGTGTGCAGTTCCAGTTGCCCTGTTACAGGAAGGATATCATTACGCTGGAGAGGGTTCGGAAAAAGATGACCAGGATGTTGCCAGGACTGGAGGGTTTGACTTATAAGGAGAGGCTGGATAAGCTGGGACTTCATTCACTGGAGCATAGGAGGCTGAGGTATGATGTTGTAGAAGTTTATAAAATCTTGAGATGTAAAAATAAGATGAATGGTGGTTGTCTTTTCCTAGGATGGGAGATGTCAAGATTTTTAAGGTGAGAGGAGAAAGGTTTAAAAAAGAAATGCAAGGTAATTTTTTTACACAGAGAATGATTTGTGTGTAGAATGAACTTCCAGAGGAAGTGATGAATGTGGTTACAGATACAATGTTTAAAAGAAATTAGGGTAAGTACATGAATAAGAAATGTTTGGAGGGATATGGGCCTAGCGCAGACAGGTGGGACTAGTTTAATTTGGGATTATGGCCATCGTGGACTGGTTGGACCAAAAGGTCTGTCTCCACACTGTATGACTCTACAGCTCTATAGTGCAAACTAAATATATTACAACGCATCACAGACATTGATATGGTCTGGGGTCAAGTTGGTTGACTGACTATCTTGTTGGATAACAATTCCAGCTGTTAGTCCAATAGCTATTCAAGCAGGTGTTGACACCTTTGTTGAAGAATAACACACAATCAAATAACTACTGAAGGGACATGCTTACCTGAAGCAAAATTGGATCTTTGTTGCTACAATTTGGTTGCAGCTATTGCTATTTTGCTGTCCCATACGTATTTTTCAGAGCAGCATGATGGGAGCTCATCTAGTATTGTTAATGATTCTGTGGTAGTCTAGGTATAATTCAACACAGCCTTTACTGATAGATTAACGCTACAAACAGACACGGATCGAAACCAGCTCCACATGTCTCCTCTGAGATCGTTCTGCAGCTCTCAGTCATGTGTGATTACCAAATAATTATACCATAATTACACTTTAAACCATCGTTTTACATGTACAACTCTGTGAGAAAGCTCTCGAAGTGAAAGAGATTGCCAAATTAAGGATGTGAGCATGTCATTAACTGCTATTTTCACATAAATTTTAACTTTCATCAGGGGTGCACGGGTTTCCTTTACCCATTGGCTCTTTCTAGTAAAAGTAAGCGAGAGCTGAATGGTAATTAAACAGGATGGTAATGACATCTTTGAGTACTGAGACTGACAGCTGCTTCCTTCTGAAGTGGAAGACTATTATACACACGGAGCCTGTACTGAGAATGATCTTTTCCATTTCACTGGGGTTCAGGTTTGTGATTGTGACTGTCTCGTCTCAGGTACAAGGCCCAATCAGCTGCACACATGGGCAAACAAAACTCACTAACCTCTCATCCCTTTAGCACCAAGTGCTACATCAAACTACTTCTCGAAGTCATACGATGGGTCTTGACTGCATTCTGTGGTACAGAGTTCCATGGACTCTCTGGGTGAAGACATCTCTTCTCATTTCATTCTTAAATGATTTACCAGCATCCTTGGACTGTGACACCATGTTCTCAACTCCCTTTTCATTAGGAATATCCTTCCTGTGTTTACTCTGTCCAGTCCTGTTAGAATTGTACCTGGGTCCTTGGATTAATAGTCCAGAAATAATAGCATGAGGCCCATCACATAAATATATTTCACTGGCTACAGACCTCGGTGTGATGTTCAATTCTGACACCAGGTAGCTGGAAGGTGACAATCTCCAATTGTCAGACAGACCAAGACTCAACTCACCTCCAGATACCCCTTCTCTCCACCAGGATTGAACTGACTGTGGTGCAGTGGAGCTGGATGGTCACCTTTGGGTCTGTACCTCTCCAGTGTTTCCCATTTGCTCTCTGTCTGCAAGGAGGGGAAAGGGCCCAAGCATGCAAGTGATGGAATGGACTGAATCAATGGATGGGCGACAATGTCTGAGGATGTTAATGAGGGGTAGATATGAAACAGAGAAGCATGAAGACAAAAGCAAGAGAAGGCGATTCATCCCATTGAGTCAGCTTCGCCATTTGCTATAATCATGGCTGATCATCTATCTTAAAGGCATACTTTATAACACCTTTAGCTTCTAGAAATCTGGAAAGTTTATTTCTTGAATATATATTCAGTTATTTTGTCTCCACAGTCTACTGGGGTAGAGAATTCAATTTCACCACCTTCTGAATGAATTGATTTCTCCTCATCTCAGTCCATTATAACTTGCTGTTAACTTGAGACAGTGGCCCCTTGTTCTCGATCACCCAGACAGATGAAACACCCAGCTGTCAGAGAGCATGTCCAGCTCTCCCAGAATGTTATGTGTTTCAATGAGATCCATAAGACCATAAGACTTAGGAGAAGAACTAGGCCATTCTGCCCATTGAGTATTCACTGCCAATCAAAGCTGATACATTTCTCAGTCCCATTGTCCTGCCTTCTCCCCGTAACCCTTGATTAATAATCAATTATTCTTACCAATCAAGACCCTATCTATCTCTGCCTTAAAGACACTCAATGACTTGGCCTCCACAGCTCTCTGTGGCAATGGAGTTCCACAGGTTCCCCACCCTCTGGCTGAAGAAATCCCTCCTTATCTCAGTTCTAAAGGACCATCCCTTCACCCTGAGGCTGTGCCCTTGGGTTCTAGTATCTCCTATTGGTGGCAACATCTTCTCCATGTCCACTGTACTCAGGCCTCTCAGTATTTTGTAAGTTTCAATCAGATCCACACCCCCCCCCCACCCCCCCCCCCCCAACACCCCCATCCTTCTATCGAGTACAGACCCAGAGTCCTCAACCACTTCTCATTAGACAAACCCTTCTTCCCTGGGATCATTTTTGTAAATGTCCTCTGGACCCCGTCCAATGCCAGCACATCCTTCCTTAAATACAGGGCCCAAAACTGCTCATAATATTCCAAATGTGGTCTGATTAGAGCCTTATACAGCCTCAGCAGTACACCACTGCTCCTGTATGGTCACCCTCTTAAAATGTATGCTGACTGCCAACTGAACCTGCAGGTTAACCTGAACTCGGAGTTCCAAGACTCTTGTGCTTTAGATTTCTGAAGTCTTTCCCCATTTAGAAAATAGTCTATGCCTCTATTCTTCCCACCAAAGTGCATAACCACAAATATTCCTACATTGTATTCCAATTTACACTTCTTGGCCCACTCTCTCACCCTGTCCAATCCCTGTAACCTCCCTGCTTTCTCAACACTACATGTCCCTCCACCTATCTCTGTGTCACCTGCAAACTTCACAACAATGTCCTCAGATTCTTTGCCCAGATCATTAATGTATAACATGAATAGTTATGATCCCAACACTGACTCCTGTGGAACTCGATGAGTCACCAGCTGCCATTCTGATAAAATCCCCACTCTCGGCCTTCTGCCAGTCAGCCAATCCTCTATCCATGCCAGTACCTTGCCCCTAATACCATGGGCTCTTGTGTCATTTTGTGGCCTGCAGTGTGACACCTTGTCAAAAGCCTTCTCGAAATCCAAACAGACTGTGTCCACTGTATCTCCTTTGTCTAATTTACTCTTTACTTCTGCAAAACATTCTAACAGATTTCTCAGGCGTGACCTCCCCTTGACGAAGCCATGCTAATTCAGCCCTATTTTACCACGCACTTCCAAATATTTTGCAATCTCATCCTCAATAACAGACTAAAATCTTACCAATGACCGAGGTCAGGCTAACCGGCCGAGAGTTTCCTGTCTTCCACCTCCATCCCTTCTTAAACAGGAGTATTATAGTAACCGTTTTCCAATCCTCTGGAACCCTCTCTGACCCCAGTGGTTCCTGACAGATCATCACCAATGCCTGTACAACCTCCTGAAATTTCTCCTTCAGAACACTGGGGTGTAATCTATCTGGTCTGGGTAAGTTATCCAGCTGCAGACTTTTCAGCTTCCCCAGCACCTTCTTGATTTTGATTTTGCACAATAACTCTCTAACAAAGGTTTTCTGAAAATTCAGAAGCACCACCTTTCTATGATGTTACAATAGACTGAGAATGAGAGTCAGGTAGTGGGAGGTTAAACAACGTTGTGAAGGAGTGCATTATCAGTGAGGTATGGGTGCACCCAGGAGGGTGTGAGGAGTGATGGGAAGGAATAGGTTGGGAATACAAAATACGAGGGTTGTGGTGAATTGCACCATTCCAAGGATGAAATCTAAGAATGTGCCAGACATTCCTGTGGAATTCCAGTGAAGGAGGAATGGTCCAAGGGATCCTGGAGTGAATTCAGACAAGGGAGGAGGGGGAACTAAATGTCTGGTGGTGGCATCCCACTGGAGGTCATGGAAATGTCCCTTTAAATATCCACGTGGTTATCTTCCACAGTTTGTTCATGAAACCCAGAAATAAAATACAAAAGCGGTGACTGTGTTAAAAAGCCACTGACAAATATGTATCTAGGGCTCTCCACAAACCTGCCAGGCTCTCTACTTCTGGGAATTTATAAATAAAATTCCATTCAAATTGTTCCAAAGGCATAGGCCTTAAAAAAGCCACAGGCCACCAATAAAATAAATAAAATACAGTCAAAAATTCATACCCTGGGAATTGTGAAGAAGTAGACCTCATTATCACAGTTTTGGAGATGCCGGTGTTGGACTGGGGTGTACAAAGTTAAAAATCACACAACACCAGGTTATAGTCCAACAGGTTTAATTGGAAGCACACTAGCTTTCGGAGCGATGCTCCTTCATCAGGTGATTGTGGAGGGCTCGATCGTAACACAGAATTTATAGCAAAAATTTACAATGTGATGTTACTGAAATTATACATTGAAAAATTAATTGTCTGTTAAGCCTTTCATCTATTAGAGTACAGTGATAGTTTCACTTCTTTCATGTGTAAATCACAAAACCTTTTTTTTTAAAAGTTGCATTCTCGGGTTAGCTGTTAACAATGGTGATAGCTAGACAATATGTTGAAGGTGCTGGCCCCCTGTGTTCTCTGTCTATGACCTGATGTTTAGATTGATTCTAATCTAAAAAGTGAGATAACAGAGTTTTACATAAATTCAGGCAGTTTTTGAGCAAAGTACAATGTAACCCTGCAAGTACAAATTCACCCCACAAAATATATGTGTGCATGTGGGTCTTTGTGTGTGTGTGTGTGTGTGTGTCTGTCTGGGGTGGGGATTGTGAGTGTGAGAAAGTGTGTGTGTGTGAAAAGTGGCCAAGCAGAGGCTGATAGCTAAGTTCGGTACCCATAGGGAGGGCCTCAACCGGGACCTTGGGTTCATGTCACATTACAGGTGACCACCATTGTACTACACACACACACAGATATTCCTACACACACACACACACACACACACAGGCACTCCTATACACACATACACATGAACACACATACACACAGACGCGCACACAGACACCCACACACACCCTTACAGACACACACTCCCACACTCACCCTTACAGACACACTCACTCCCGCTCACAGACTTCAGACACTCTGCGCTCACTACACACATGCATACACTTTCTCACACTCACAACCCCCACCCCAGACAGACACACACACACACACATACACACACACACACACACACACACACAAAGACCCACATGCACACATATATTTTGTGGGGTGAATTTGTACTTGCAGAGTTACATCGTACTTTGCTCAAAAACTGCCTGAATTTATGTAAAACTCTGTTATCTCACTTTTTAGATTAGAATCAATCTAAACATCGGGTCATAGACAGAGAACACAGGGGGCTAACACCTTCAACATATTGTCTAGCTATCACCATTGTTAACAGCTAACCCGAGAATGCAACTTTAAAAAAAGGGTTTTGTGATTTACACATGAAAGAAGTGAAACTATCACTGTGTTCTAACAGATGAAAGGCTTAACAGACAATTAATTTTTCAATGTATAATTTCAGTTACATCACACTGTAAATTTTTGCTATAAATTCTGTTACGATCGAGCCCTCCACAATCACCTGATGAAGGAGCGTCGCTCCGAAAGCTAGTGTGCTTCCAATTAAACCTGTTGGTCTATAACCTGGTGTTGTGTGATTTTTATCATCATCAAAGCAAATTGTTGAAGTGATTTTTGTTTCTCGTTTTGTTCGGGGCAGTTAAGTTTCATTAGCCATCCTGACTTGAGCCAGTGCCATTTGTGTAGTGTGATTTTAGGAAGTTCCAGCACTTTGGGCCAGTGATGATGCAGGAAAACTGATATCTTTTTACAGTCAGGGCTGTGTGTAACTTGGGGGTGAACTTCCAGACAATGGTGTTTCCATGTACAGGTACTTGCTGTTCTAGTCTCTCTCTAGTAGTGGGGGCCTGGGGTTTACAGGATGGGACGAAGGAGCCTTAGTAAATTGTTTTGGTGCATTCTGTTAATGACAAACACTGCTTTGACTGTGTTCCAGTGTTGGAAATAAGGAATATTAAGGTTCTGAAACTGGTTGCTTTATTTTGAATGGTGAGGACTGCAGATGCTGGCGATCAGAGGCGAGAGTGTAATATTAGAAAAGCAAAGCAGGGGTGCTGCCTGACCACCTGGGCCTTTCCAGCACTACATTCTCAACCCTTACTCTGAATGGTGTTGAGCTGCTTCAGAGCTAATCTCACTGCATTTATAAAAGTACACATCTTTTTTAAAATTTACTCATGGAACATGGGCTTCCCTGACTGGCCAGCATTTATTACTCACTTCTAGATGCTCTTGAACTGGTTGGCTTATAAAGCCATTTCAGAGGGCACTTGAGAGTCAACTACATTGCCGTGGGTCTGGAGTCACATGTAGACCAGACTGGGTGAGGATGGCTAGTTTCCTTCCCTGAAGGACATTAATGACCCAGATGATTTTTTTCCGTAAATCAGCAATGGTTTCCTAGTCACTTGTAGATTCTTAATTCTGGATTTGAAAAAAAAACATTGAATTCAATACCACCATTCAAATCCAGGTCTCCAGAATATTAGCCGAGTTTCTGGATTAATAGTTCAGTGATAACACCAACAGGCCATCACCTCAACGACTTGTGATTTGCAAATAGTGGACAGACTTTGGGGAGTCAGGAAGTGAGTAATTCCCTGCACTAACCTGTTTCTAACCTGCTGTTATAGGCCCAGTGTTTATGTGGTTGGTCCAGTCAATGGTAAATACTCAATTGTCGGTAGAAGAGGTTTTGTGATGGTAGTGCCCAGTTTGAACAGCTAGATTTGTTTTTAGTCCACCTCATTTAGCAGGTTGTAGTGTCATGCCATCCAGTGGAGTGTGTCCTCCGGGTGAAGGTAGGACTTTGTATCTTCAAGAGTCGTGAGGTGGTGAACCCCATTAACACAGCCATGGACAGATACATCTGGGACAGGTGGATAGGTCGAGAATGAGGTGAAATATTTATTTTCATTTGTGTTGTTTCTCTCACCACCTGCAACAGGCTCCGTGAGACAGATACATCCTTCAAAACATGGTCAGCATTGTCAATATTGACGGAACAGAGCTTCGCTTGCTACTGCACATTGATGTTATCTAAAAAGAATATAACAAAAAACAAAATTGCTGGAGAAACTTAGCAGGTCTGGAAGCATCTTTTGGCAGAAACCAGAGTTAATATTTCATGTCCGGTGATTCGTCATCAGAACATTCTCAAGAACCAGAATCAAAACATTAACTCTGCTGTGGTGGGCATCTGGAACGCGTTGCCAGCAGAGGTGGTAGAGGCAGGCATGGTAGATTCATTTAAGATGTGTCTGGATAAATGCATGAATAGGTACGGAATAGAGGGATACAGATGCTTAGGAATTGGGCGATAGGTTTAGACAGTAGATTTGGATCGGCTCAGGCTTGGAGGGTCGACGAAGGGCCTGTTCCTGGGCTGTAAATTTTCTTTGTTCTTTGTTCTTTGTTTCTCTCCCCACAGATGCTGCCAAACCTGTTGCATTTCTCCATCAAGTTTGGATTTTATTTCAGATTTCCAGCAGCCACAGTTCTTTGTTTTATTTCACCTAGATTATAATCTGTGTTCTGGTTATCCTCAATGCTTCTTTTGAGTGATGTTTAACCTGGAAAAGTATCAACTCATCAACCGTGGTAGAGTCGTGGGCAGTAACCCACAAGATACTTTTGTTTGAAGCTGGATAAATTACAAGGTTGAAAGTCACGGAGGCTCATTGATAATGAGAAATAGGAAGAGCTCAGAATGGAACTTCAATGGATTTGTTGGTTAAATTGCACCATTCAGTACCATACACTCTCTGGATGTACTCTGTTTGCAGCAGCCACAAACATTGGAACAGCATGGGCTGAGCTTCTTAACGGCAAATCTTATTTAGGTTTTACCATTTCTCACCAAAGGTGTTAATTATAACCAGCATTCCCTCGAAGCTGTGCGGAGGCTGCTCTGACGTTCTGTGTATGGTTTACCAATATATTGACTTTGGACCTCAGAGAAACAAATGAGAGGGAGTATTGACCAAAACATTCTAAGTGTCAATCTGAATAAGGTTGCTCAAGTAGAACAGGAAGTGAAACTTAGAACCATCCAGCATTATGTGACGAATAAATACATTGGACATTATTGGAGATTACACCATTAATTTATTTGTTGAAAAAATTAATGGCGAAGATGCAGCCAACAGTAGCAATAATAAAGAGAATTACATTCCTTCCTGATTGGCTGATGCTGACAGAATACAACAAGGGACTGACTATATACAACCTATTCTTGCCCCAATCTGCAAAAGGACCTAATCATTAAAATTCACTGAACCCACAGAACCCTGTGCAAGACAATCACTGGGCTATATTCACTCTGACAAATAAAGTTAACCCCTACACGTGCCTGCAATTCAGAAACTTTCAGCTACAGTAGTTGCATTATTTAGGATGGGACAGTTACAAATCTAGGTATTTAGTTGTCCACCAGAAAATAATGAAGAACAATCTGTCTTACAATTTTCAGGATGGCTTGAACATTAATTTAGGAGTTAATATCAGATTTAGCTAATAGCTAGTTTACCAATCATTTGAAATATAGCATTTAGCCAGGACAGCTAGAATCGAGTTGATGCGTTGTTACAAAAACATAATGTACTGCATTACCTATTAAAGAGAACAAAACCCAACTAGAGGAAATGGCAGAGTCAGCAGAATGTAAATGTTTCTCTTGATACATGGTTTTAAGAGCATTGCTTTTAGAATTTGTAATGCATCAAAATCCATTGAATTATTTATAATGCAGTTAATATTATTTGAGGAATTATAATCTGTGTATGCATACTTATTTGCCTAAGTAATATATTTTGTGACATTAAAAGAAAATTGCAAACAAAACTGGATTTAAACTTTCTCAAGCCCCATTTTTTGCTGACTGCATTGTCGTGGATCTTTGGAAAATCAATGATGTGCTGCCAAAGTTGTACCTCAGGTGAGTCACACACAAAAAACTCTAATATTTCACATGAGATGAAGATTATCTTTGCTTCATTTACTTTTTTAAGTCAAATTAAGATCAAATCTATCACCTCATTTGACCATCAATTTCTGCTTCATACTAAATGGAAGGAATCTGTCCTTGAATCAGTTACAATGGGGAATGTGCCTCTGATCTCAATCCATGTTTGTGAGCTGAAAAAAGACAGAGACATCAGTGTAATTTATATTCCCGTAAGTGATCGATGTGACATAATACTTTCTTAAGTGTGAGAAGTTATGCAGTTTTACAGATGAATGGAAAAATAGAGAATATTCAATGAGTTTTAAAAGAAGGGAGCAGTGATAATAAGTAGAATTGTTTGTTTAAAACTCCACTTTTAAAAATCACTGGATTCTGGATTAGTGGTGCTGGAAGAGCACAGCAGTTCAGGCAGCATCCGAGGAGCAGTGAAATCGACGTTTCGGGCAAAAGCCCTTCATCAGGAAGCCCTTCGTGATGAAGGGCTTTTGCCCGAAACATTGATTTCGCTGCTCCTTGGATGCTGCCTGAACTGCTGTGCTCTTCCAGCACCACTAATCCAGAATCTGGTTTCCAGCATCTGCAGTCATTGTTTTTACCTCTTTTAAAAATCACCGTTTTACACTGGGTTTAAACCTTTCTCCTCGAGGTGAATAGTTAAAGAGACGAGTGTAGGCTTACTTTGCACTTTGAAAGATTTGTATTTTGGTTTATTTGAAATTCATAAAAATCTGTTGGAACAACATCAGGTCAAATGATGTCACATAGAAATGTAAATAAATTTCAGAGAATGTAAAGTGGGAGGCATTGACATGAAATTTAGGTTTCAGGCAGAAGATGTGCAGTTGCGGATCTTTGAGTTTCGATAATACTCACAGTTTGGGAGATTTTACAGAATTCCTTCCTGAGTCAAGCCTGTCCCAGGAGCAAGAGTCAAAGGCAACCTTGTTACCTCAGTGCAGTCCAAAGCGAGTGAGGTCACCCACACCCCTCATGATGCTGAAGTGCCCAAGAAGGTCTCAAAATGGCAGCATCAACAGGTTTAGCTGAAACAGAAGGTAACTGTTTGGAAAGTCTTCAGCAATCCTCAGAGATAATGATAGCTTATTATTTAAGAAGTATCCAACACTTCCTCTGAACTGTTTGTAATTTTAATAACATTAGTAAATTTAATGCATTCCCACATTTGCTGAAGCAGTTAATGTAATTGTTGTGTAATCATGCCTAATGTAATTAGTCCTTCCCATTTATTTTAGGAAAATTGTCATTTTATAATCTCAAGTGTACTCACCTTTTCTAGGCAGAGAATGACAGCGTGGGAGATTGAACGAAAGAAATGTTAAAACTTCAGGGTTGAACAGAAGAATACTTTTTTTTCCCTGAGGTGGAACACGGTGGGATAGAATTGTTGGACACTGAAAGTCAAGACTCCCTTAAGAAGTGCAAAGTATTGCCTGGAAGGAGTAATCTGTGATAGTGTCTGCACGTAGTGCTGTTTCTGGAATGGTAGATCAATGCTGATAGTAACTACGGGCCATTCTTCTACTGTTTAAAAATTGATTCATGGGATAAAGGCCTCACTCGCTAGATCAGTATTTATTGTCCATCCCTAATTGTCCAGAGGACTGTTAAGAGTCAACCACATTGCTGTGGGTCTGGAGTCACATGTAGGTCAGACCAGGTAAGGATGGCAGTTTCCTTCCCTAAATTAGTGACCCAGATGAGGTTTTTCTGACAATTGATAATCGAGTCATGGTCTCCATTAGACCCGTAATTCCAGATTTTATTTGATTAATTCATTTTCTTCGGTGGCAGTTGGAGTGGGAGGAGGGACAGCAAGGACCAGACGCCCAACAGGAAGTTGGAGTGGGAGGAGGGACAGCGAGGGCCAGAGGCCTGACAGGAAGTTGGAGTGGGAGGAGGACAGCAAGGATCAGAGGCCTGGTGGGAAGATAAATTTTAGAAGGTATAAAGGTTTACCTCGTGTAGAGGTAGAGTGTACATTGAGCAAGAGCAGACATGGGACTGCTGGGTAAGTGAGGCTTTTTTTTGGGTAATTGCTTTATCTGAAACATTATTCGGGTAGTATCTCCCACCCATCGTCCTCCTCTAACCAAAACAAAGGTTCTGTGCACTGGATTGGTAAGGTGACTGGTTTCTTCAGTTTCTTTGTGGTTTTTCAGTAATCTCGTTGGGAATTTAGAATAGTGGGAATGGAGGTGAGGGCAGTTGAATGGTCCTCCTGCAGAATGTGGGAGGTAAGGGTCACCACTAGTGTCCCTGCTGACTACATCTGCAGGAAGTGCACCCAACTCCTGCTCCTCGAAAACCGTGTTAGGTTTCATTGCTAATGCTGTTCGGGTGAGTTTAAATTAATTCAGCAGGGGGATAGGAACCTGAATTGTAGTTCAAGTATACAGGAGGATGAGAATAGTGAAGTCAGAAGTAAGATTTCAAGATTTCAAGAGTTCATTGGCAAGCAAGAAATTGGTTTGAAGTGCATCTACTTCAATGCCAGGTGCATGCGGAATAAAGTGGGTGAACTTGCAGCTTCGGTTGGTACCTGGGATTTCTAAATTGTGGCCATTTCAGAGACATGGGTAGAGCAGGGACAGGAATGGATGTTACAGGTTCCAGAATTGAGATGTTTCAGTAAGAACAGGGAAGATGGTAAAAGAGGGTGGGGTGACATCATTAGTCAAGGACAGTATTGCAGTTGGAGAAAGGATGTTTGAGGACTGGTCTACTGAGGTAGTATGGGCTGAAGTTAGAAACAGGAAAGGAGAGGTCACCCTGTTGGGAGCTTTCTAAAGGCCTCTGAATAGTTCCAGGGATGGAGAGGAGAGGATTGCAAAGTTGATTCTCGATAGGAGCGAGAGTAGCAGGGTGGTTGTTATGGGGGACTTTAACTTTCCAAATATTGACTGGGAATACTATAGTTCATGTAGTTTAGATGGGTCAGTTTTTGTCCAATGTGTGCAGGAGGGTTTGAGGTGGTTGAGGAGAATACTGAGATACAGGCTACTAGACTAGACAGGATTGAGGTTCACAATGAGGAGGTGTTAGCAATTCTGGAAAGTGTGAAAATAGGTAAGTCCCCTGGGCCTGATGGGATTTATCCTGGGATTTTCCAGGAAGCCAGAGAGGAGATTGCGGAACCTTTGGCTTTGATCTTTATGTCGTTATTGTCTACAGGAATAGTGCCAGAAGACTGGAGGATAGCAAATGTTGTCTCCTAGTTCCCAAAGGTGAGTAGAGACAACCCTGGAAATTATAGACCTGTGAGCCTTACTTCGGTTGTGGGTAACGTATTGGAAAGGTTTATAAGAGATAGGATTTATAATCATCTAAAGAGGAATAAATTGATTAAGTATAGTCAACACAGTTTTGTGAAGGGTAGGTCATGCCTCACAAACCTTATTGAGTTCTTTGAGAAGGTGACCAAACAGGTGGATGAGGGTAAAGTAGTTGATGTGGTGTATATGGATTTCAGTAAGGTGTTTGATAAGGTTCCACATGGTAGGCTATTGCACAAAACACAGAGGCATGGGATTGAAGGTGATTTAGCAGTTTGGATCAGAAATTGGCTAGCTGAAAGAAGACAGAGGGTGATGGTTGGTGGGAAATGTTCATCCTGGAGATCAGTTACGACTGGTGTACCACAAGGATCTGTTTTGGGTCCACTGCTGTTTGTCATTTTTATAATTGATCCGAATGAGAGCATAGAAGGGTGGGTTAGTAAATTTGCAGATGACACTAAGGTCGGTGGAGTTGTGGATGGTGATGAAGGATGTTGTAGGTTACAGAGAGACCTAGAGAAGCTGCAGAGCTGGGCTGAGAGGTGGCAAATGGAGTTTAATGCGGACAAGTGTGAGGTGATTCACTTTGGTCGGAGTAACCGGAATGCAAAGTACTGGGCTAATGATAAGATTCTTGGTAGTGTAGATGAGCAGAGAGATCTCAGTGTCCAGGTACACAGATCCCTGAAAGTTGCCACACAGGTTGTTAGGGTTGTTAAGAAGGTATACAGTGTGTTAACTTTTAGTTATAGAGGGATTGTGTTTTGGAGCCATGAGATCATTCTGCAACTGGACAAAACTCTGGTGTGGTCGTATTTGGAGCATTATATGCACCGCATTATGGGAAGGATATGGAAGTTTTGGAGAGGGTTCAGAGGAGATTTACCAGGATGTTGCCTAGTATGGAGGGAAGGTCTTATGAGGAAAGGCTGAGGGACTTGAGGCTGTTTTCTTTCGAGGGGGTTGAGAGGCGACTTAATTGGGACATATAAGATAATCAGAGGTTGGACAGTGAGGGCCTTTTTCCTTGGATGGTGATGACTAGCATGTGGGGACATAGCTTTAAATGGAGGGGTGATGGATATAGGACAGATGTCAGAGGTAGTTTCTTTACTCAGAGAGTAGTAGGGGCATGGATTGCACTGCCTGCAGCTGTAGTAAACTCACCAACTTTAAGGGTATTTAAATGGTCTTTGAATAAACATATGGATGAAAATGGAATAGTACAGGGTAGATGGGCTTTAGATTGGTTCCACAGGTCAGCACAACATCGAGGGCTGAAGGGCCTGTACTGCACTGTAATGTTCTATAAATTCAAATTTGCTGTGGCAGATTTGGAACTTGGGTCTCCAGAAGATTACCTGGGCCTCTGGATTAACAGTGCATGATAAAACCACCAGGCCACCAACTCCCCACATCTCCAGTCGTCCTCTGAGTGTTAGTGATTCAGAGTGATTCTTCCTCAATCCGCTGTGGAGAAAGGGATGGAAGGTGACATAGGAAACATTCAACAAAGGGAGTCACAGGCTCAACCCATCAATGTAGGAGACACACCAAACCTTAATGTTCCTTTCCCCCTTGCCCAGGATGGACAGTCAAAGCCGGTTTCCTCAGATGGTGATGGATAGCACGAGGGGACATAGTTTTATATTAAGGGGTGATAGATATAGGACAGATGGCAGAGGTAGGTTCTTTACTCAGGGGGTGTGGAACGCACTGCCTGCAACAGGAGTAAACTCACCAACTTTAAGAGCATTGAAATGGTCACTGGAAAGGCATATGGACGAGAATGGAATAGTGTAGCTTAGATGGGCTTCAGATTGGTTCCACAGGTCAGCACAACATTGAGGGCCAAAGGGCCTGTACTGTGCTGTTATGTTCTATGTTCTTATCACTGCATCGAGGCTCAGATGACTAAGTCAAAATATATTTTAACAATGGTCAGATTTCTCATAGCACTGTCACAGTGAATTGGGAAACAGGTTTTGTAAAACAGAATGCTGTTCCATGTCGTATATGACATTTTATTACATACACCACTGTTAATATCATGGCCTTCAATTTGCATAAGGTTTTTCTGCCATTACATTGGTGGGAAATGGGAATAAACCTCCAGAGAAACATTGTAAGCAGTTGTTTTTAATCACAAAAGCTTCATTCTTCTAAACCCCCTTCTCCATAATTTCTACAATCACTGTCTCCCCACAAATTCCCATTCCCTCCAACTGCACAACTACCAGCCACCCAAGTCACAAAGTCTCCATAAAGGAAAGTGCTAGTTGGTCATGGTCTACCTATTAGTAATGGGTCTTTGGAACTTTGAATCTCTGCTCAGGTAGACAAGCAGGAGGCTGGAAGAACACAGCAAGGCCAGGCAGCATCAGGAGGGGGAGAAGTCAATGTTTCAGGTGTAACCCCCTCCTGATGCTGCCTGGCCTTGCTGTGTTCTTCCAGCCTCCTGCTTGTCTACCCTGGATTCCAGCATCTGCAGGTTTTTTTTCTTTAACTAAGTGAATCCCGCATGGCAGACAAAGAAACAAAGCTAAGAAAAAGGAAAACAATACTAATTCTTCAAACATTAGGACTATGGACAAGGAACTAACACACAGCTTGAAACCGGCTGATATTAGCAGCAAGACATCTCTGGTGTTCATATGCTGAACATTGACAGTTGAGAGTGTGTTGCTGGAAAAGCACAGCAGTCCAGGCAGCATCCAAGGAGCAGGAGAATCAATGTTTCGGGCAAAAGCTTTTCATCAGGAAGCCTGATGAAGGGCCTATGCCAAAAGCATCAATTTATGGGCGGCACGGTGGCACAGTGGTTAGCACTGCTGCCTCACAGCGCCGGAGACCCGGGTTCAATTCCCACCTCAGGCGACTGACTGTGTGGAGTTTGCACATTCTCCCCGTGTCTGTGTGGGTTTCCTCCGGGTGCTCCGGTTTCCTCCCACAGTCCAAAGATGTGCAGGTCAGGTGAATTGGCCATGCTAAATTGCCCGTAGTGTTAGGTAAGGGGTAGATGTAGATGTAGATGTAGATGTAGGGGTATGGGTGGGTTACGCTTCGGCGGGGCGGTGTGGACTTGTTGGGCCGAAGGGCCTGTTTCCACACTGTAAGTAATCTAATCTAATCCTGCTCCCCGGATGGTGCCTGACCTGCTGTGCTTTTTCAGCACTCTTGACTCTAATCTCCAGCATCTGCAGTCCTCACTGATAAGGGACAAGGCAGCTCTTGAGTGGATCACTGAAAGAAAACTGTTCGACCTTCAGGAGGAGAGTTCAGAAGAAATGTTTGAGCAAGGTGTGGACTTCATTGGATGGAGGGCACTGCTCTGAACAGAACCATTTAATCTCCTGAATATCTATGCTCTAACCCTCCACTCTAGTCCAGGGATGAAAGACAAGCTATACGAGATCATTGAAAAGGCTTTCAACACAATCCTAAATTCAGAATGTCCTTATTTACTGGGGAATTTCAAGCAAGTATGGTTCCAGACCTTATGGGGAATGGACTTCAAGGTCTTAGAAAGGTCATTGAAAATTGACTGCTGCTCGGTGCCTTTTCCCGAGGATGGGGGATCTCAAGACTAGGGGGCACATTTTACAGTGAGAGGAGAGAGATTTAAAAAAGAGATGGGGCAATGTTTTACACAGAAAGGGATTCGTGAGTGGAATGAACTTTCAGTGGAAGTGGTGGATGTAGGTACAGTTACAACACGTAAAACACAGTCGGATAAATTTATGAATAGGAAAGATTTGGAGGGATATGACCCAAGTGCAGGCAGGTGGGACTAGTTTAGATTGGGAATGTGGTTGGTGTGGACTGATTGGACTGAAGGGTCTGTTTCTGTGCTGGATGACTCTATGACTCTGAGTCTATGACTCTATGACAGGACTGTGTAACCAATACCTTTCTCAGAACCAACCACAGAGTGCATTGGAGCCACCTGGTAATCACCTGTAACTCTCTAAGTAGCATTTGTTATGAAGTTGAAGGTGTATACTGTACCTTTAAGAGAGAGAGAATGCTGTTCTGAACTGAGAGCTTACCTGTGTGATATGACTAGGTGGCAGTCCCAGAGAGTACTGGAAAATTGAAAATATGTAACATTTGGCTGTGAAATGGATACCTGAGTTGATTGGTCTTTTGACAACAATTCAAATTTAACTGATCAATTTAAATTATTTATTATTTTGCCAACATCAAATCAATGAGACAATCTAATGTTGGGGGTATAGAAATGCAGGTATTTTGAAAATTACAGAAGAGCAACTGCCATTGAGATAGATCCAAGAAATTAGGAAACACTCTCTCTACCTTTTCATATGAAACATATTCGCAGTAAAAAGAAAGAAGATGACCAAGGGAGATCTTTAGCCGGAAGAAGACAGACACCAAAGATGACAGGTGATGTGTGGTTTTGAAATTATGTTGATGTAATTTTAATAAGTGTTTTATTGGAACAGTATATTGTTATAGAGTTGGAGGCAGGAAATAAGCAGTTAAGAGAAAGGATGGCTTAGAGTTGTAAATAATTGTTGTTTAATGTTACTTTTAGAGTTTAAAAAATAAATTGATGTTATTTTCTTGAAATAGTGGAATTTGAGAGTTCTCTGTCACTCATATTTTAACAGATTATGAGATGAGGTGAGCTTTTCTGGGTGTTTGGTTTAATAACAGAGGAGTTCACTGCTGTGTCATAACATATTCTTATTAAGATAACTCTTTGAAGGCCAGTATCCTGTCATCAAGTCACCCTTTATTTACACACACATAGTACATGGCGCTGACCCAGTTAGCTCAGTGCCGGCTCCAAAAGTGAAAAGAGCCCCTTGCACACTCAATATTTTCGGGCCTGAGCACCTTCTCCCATCTCCTTCCCCTAACCCCACACACCAGGTTTTGTTATCACATGGGTGGCACAGTGGTTAGCACTGCTGCCTCACAGCGCCAGAGACTCAGGTTCAATTCCCGCCTCAGGCGACTGACTGTGTGGAGTTTGCACATTCTCCCCTTATCTGCGTGGGTTTCCTCCGGGTGCTCCGGTTTCCTCCCACAGTCCAAAGCTGTGCAGGTCAGGTGAATTGGCCATGCTAAATTGCCCGTAGTGTTAGGTAAGGGGTATGGGTGGGTTGCGCTTCGGCGGGTTGGTGTGGACTTGTTGGGCCGAAGGGCCTGTTTATGTAATGTAATCTAATCACAACAACCCATTAGCAGCTATTGATTTTCCCAGGCTGACCCTTCCCCATTTCTTTGTCTGGTTAACTGTTTTGTCTCTGTCTCTGGACTCCATTTCCATTTATTGTTTACTACTAACCCTCCCTCCACCCCATTTGCTGTGTACTCAGCTCCTTACTGTATTCCTTATACACTCATGACTGCATGGCCAAATTCAGCTCTAACTCCATTTACAACTTTGCCAATGACACCACTGTAGTGTGTTGGATCTCAACCAACAATGCAACAGAGTACAGGAGGAAATAGAGAGCTCAGCAGCTTTCTCCCTCAATTTCAGCAAAATGAAGGAGCTGGGCATAGACGTCAGGAAGTGGAGTGGACGACACATCTCAGTATCAATGGGACTGAGGTGGAGATGGTTCAGAGCATCAAGTTCCTGAAATCTGTCCCTGTCCACCCAAATTAAAGCTACAGTCCAACACCTCCTCTTCTTCAGGAGGCTTAGGAAATTTAGCATGTCCACAGTGGCTCTCACCAATCTTTATAGATATACCATAGAAAGTGTCCTATCCCGATGTATCACAGTTTGGTATGGCTGACCACAAGAAATTACAGAGAGTTGTGAACACAGCCCAGTCCATCACGCAAACCAGCCTTCCATCCAATGGCTCCATCTACACTTTCAGCTGCCTTGGGAAAGCAGGCAACATAATCAGAGACCCCCTCCCACCCCAGTTAGACTCTCTTCCACCATCTTCAATTGGGCAGAAGACACGAATGTTTGAAAACACAGATCAACAGATTCAAGAGCAGCTTCTTCCCGTTGTTATCAGATTTATGAACAGACCTCTCATAGAGTAGAGGTAATCTCCCTCTGCACCTTCTCTGTAGCTGGGAGACTATATTCTGCATTCTGTTCTATTACTCTGATTACTTTGTCAAGTATGATTTGTCTGGATAGCACACAAAACAATACTTTTCAGTGTATCTCAGTGACTGTGACAATAATAAATCAAATTAAATAAAATCTTCACCAATCTTTTCTCAGCAACAATCAGATCTGAAGAAGGGTCTCTGGACTTGAAACATTAACTCTGCTTCTGCAACCACTGATGCTGCCAGATCTGCAGTTTTTCCAAAAATTTGTTTTTGTTACTAATAGCTATGTTGCATCTCATATGAAACAGCAAACTGCCAGTGAATGCAAGAAAGTATTAGGTAAAAACAATGACTGCAGATGCTGAAAACCAAATACTGGATTAGTGGTGCTGGAAGAGCACAGCAGTTCAGGCAGCATCCAACGAGCAGCGAAATCGACATTTCGGGCAAAAGCCCTTCAAACAATTAGATGAAATTACTGGAATGTGTAAAATACTAAAGCAAAGTTCACTTCATTGACATCCACATCGGAACTATTCAATTCATTGAATGACTTTTATCTTCATCAGGATTTGTTTCCCTTGTAGGATTTAGCAGGAAATTTAAATGTTTGAATCTCACTGGGAAAGGGTTTATTTTTGTCAAATCTTTTCATTTTGCACTAATTTGGAAATTTGCAAGAATTACTGATTTAAAGATGACAGAAGGCTTCTGATTGGTGCAGGTGTTGCCATGGAGAATGCACCTGTCAACGTTGACTGAAAATTAACTGCCAAGATTTATTTACATTTTATACCAGGAGGGTTGACTCTGATTGGTCAAAGCATTGCCCTGAGAATTGAACCAAGAGAATGGCTGAAAATGTGTTGCTGGAAAAGTGCAGCAGGTCAGGCAGCATCCAAGGAGCAGGAGAATCGACGTTTCAGGCATGAGCCCTTCTTCAGGAATAATGAAAGTGTGTCCAGCAGGCTAAGATAAAAGGTAGGGAGGAGGGACTTGGGGGAGGGGCGTTGGAAATGCGATAGGTGAAAGGAGGTTAAGGTGAGGGTGATAGGCCAGAGTGGGGTGGGGGTGGAGAGGTCAGGAAGAAGATTGCAGGTTAGGAAGACGGTGCTGAGTTCGAGGGATTTGACTGAGACAAGGTGGGGGGAGGGGAAATGAGGAAACTGGAGAAATCTGAGTTCATCCCTTGTGGTTGGAGAGTTCCCAGGCGGAAGATGAGGCGCTCTTCCTCCGCCGGCATGTTGCTATGGTCTGGTGATGGAGGAGTCCAAGGGCCTGCATGTCCTTGGTGGAGTGGGAGGGGGAGTTGAAGTGTTGAGCCACGGGATGGTTGGGTTGGTTGGTCCGGATGTCCCAGAGGTGTTCTCTGAAACGTTCCGCAAGTAGGCGGCCTGTCTCCCCAATATAGAGGAGACCACATCGGGTGCAGCGGATGCAATAAATGATGTGTGTGGAAGTGCAGGTGAATTTGTAGCTGATATGGAAGGATCCTTTGGGGCCTTGGAGGGACGTAAGGGGGGAGGTGTTCCAATACCGTACAACCCAGATGGCCTCCTTCTTCAAAGACCGCAACTTCCCCCAGACGTGATCAACGATGCCCTCAACCACATCTCCTCCTCTTCTCGCTCCTCTGCCCTTGAGCCCCGCCTCTCCATTCGCCACCAGGACAGAACCCCACTGGTCCTCACCTACCATCCCACTAACCTCATATACAGCGTATCATCCACCGTCATTTCCGCCACCTCCAAACGGACCCCACCACCAGGGATATATTTCCCTCCCCTCCCCTATGAGCGTTCCAAAAAGACCACTCCCTCTGTGACTCCCTCGTTAGGTCCACACCCCCCACCAACCCAACCTCCACTCCCGGCACCTTCCCCTGCAACCGCAAGAAATGTAAAACTTGCGCCCACACCTCCCCCCTTACTTCCCTCCAAGGCCCCAAGGGATCCTTCCATATCCGCCACAAATTCACCTGCACCTCCACCCACATCATTTATTACATCCGCTGCACCCGATGTGGTCTCCTCTATATTGGGGAGACAGGCCGCCTACTTGTGGAATGTTTCAGAGAACACCTCTGGGACACCCGGACCAACCAACCCAACCACCCCGTAGCCCAACACTTCAACTCCCCCTCCCACTCCACCAAGGACATGCAGGTCCTTGGACTCCTCCATCGCCAGACCATAGCAACACGACGATTGGAGGAAGAGTGCCTCATCTTCCGCCTAGGAACCCTCCAACCACAAGGGATGAACTCAGATTTCTCCAGTTTCCTCATTTCCCCTCCTTCCATCTTGTCTCAGTCCCAACCCTCGAACTCAGCACCGTCTTCCTAACCTGCAATCTTCTTCCTGACCTCTCTGCCCCCACCCCACTCCGGCCTATCACCCTCACCTTGACCTCCTTCCACCTATCGCATTTCCAACGCCCTTCCCCAAAGTCCCTCCTCCCTACCTTTTATCTTAGCCTGCTGGACACACTTTCCTCATTCCTGAAGAAGGGCTCATGCAGAAACGTCGATTCTCCTGCTCCTTGGATGCTGCCTGACCTGTTGCGCTTTTCCAGCAACACATTTTCAGCTCTGATCTCCAGCATCTGCAGTCCTCACTTTCTCCAAGAGAATGGCTGTCAAAGGTGAAGCAATGGCCTACTAGTATTCCAGCTAGATCCTTTATCCGAACCTCCAAAAGCCGAAATGCTCCGAAATCCAAAGGTTTTTTGTGAATTTGTTTCTCATTAACAAGGTTGTTTGGCATGCAAACAGTTAACCCAAGCTGACACCCATTTGATGCGTGTCATTCAGATGTGACATGGAGGAGTGTGGTCAAGCACTGACCTTCCTGTTCTTACTTAGAAGTCGACTGCTCTGGTAAGAGTTTTTAAAATTTTACCATTATTCTGAAAACTGAAAAGTTCCAAATTCCAAGAAATGCTGGTCCCGAGCATTTCAGATAAAGGATTATCTGACTGTATTAGTGTTAATCTATTAATCCAGTGACCCCCCCCAGGTAATGTTCTGGGGACTCAGTGACCCCCCCTCAGGTAATGTTCTGGGGACTCAGTGACCGCCCCCCCCCCCCCAGGTAATGTTCTGGGGACTCAGTGACCCCCCCTCAGGTAATGTTCCGGGGACTCAGTGACCCCCCCTCAGGTAATGTTCTGGGGACTCAGTGACCCCCCCCCCCCCCAGGTAATGTTCCGGGGACTCAGTGACCCCCAGGTAATGTTCTGGGGACTCAGTGACCCCCCTCAGGTAATGTTCTGGGGACTCAGTGACCCCCCTCAGGTAATGTTCTGGGGACTCAGTGACCCCCCCTCAGGTAATGTTCTGGGGACTCAGTGACCCCCCCCCCCCCCCCCCAGGTAATGTTCCGGGGACTCAGTGACCCCCAGGTAATGTTCTGGGGACTCAGTGACCCCCCCCCCAGGTAATGTTCTGGGGACTCAGTGACCCCCCTCAGGTAATGTTCTGGGGACTCAGTGACCCCCCCTCAGGTAATGTTCCGGGGACTCAGTGACCCCCCCTCAGGTAATGTTCTGGGGACTCAGTGACCCCCCCCCCCCCCCCAGGTAATGTTCTGGGGACTCAGGGTCAAGTCCTGCTCTGGCAACTGGTGGAATTTAAATTCAATCAAAAAATCTGGAATTAAGAATCAAATGATGACTATGAAACCCACTGCAGATTGTCAGAAAACCCCATCAGTTTCACAAATGCCGTTCATCTGGTCTGGCCTACATGTGACTCCAGACCCACAGCAATGTGGCTGACTCTTAACTGTTCTCTGAGCAATTGAGGATGGGCAATAAGAAAGTGAATGCAATGTTGTCATTTATCTCAAGAGGGTTACAATATAAAAGCACCATTGTGCTACTGAGACTTTATAGAGCTCTGGTTAGGCCCCATTTGGAGTACTGTGTCCAGTTTTGGGCCCCATACCTCAGGAAGGACATACTGGCACTGGAACGTGTCCAGCGGAGATTCACACGGATGATCCCTGGAATGGTAGGTCTAACATATGAGGAACGGCTGAGGATCCTGGGATTGTATTCATTGGAGTTTAGAAGATTAAAGGGAGATCTAATAGAAACTTACAAGATAATACATGGCTTTGAAATTGTTTCCGTTAGGCTAGGACCTGTGGACACAGCCTTAGAATTAGAGGGGGTAAATTCAATACAGAAATGTGGAGACATTTCTTCAGCCAGAGAGTGGTGGGCCCGTGGAATTCATTGCCGCAGAGTGCAGTGGAGGCCGGGACGCTAAATGTCTTCAAGGCCGAGATTGATAGATTCTTGATGTCACAAGGAATTAAGGGCTACGGGGAGAATACGGGTAAGTGGAGTTGAAATGCCCATCAGCCATGATTAAATGGCGGAGTGGACTCGATGGGCCGAATGGCCTTACTTCCACTCCTATGTCTTCTGGTCTTATGGCAATAAATGCTGGCCTGGCCAGTGACACCCTCACCCTGTGAATGTATAAAAAAAACTATTTAATTGAGTTGGAAAAAGTGCAGGACAATGCCCTTAGAGTTCATAACAATTTGGACTAAATGATAATTAGGTGCTGAATTGTGGGTCGGTCATCCGTGGTTGGCTGAGGCAGTGTCATCGAGAAAGCAATGCCTCCCAAGACCCTGGATAATTGACAAAAGGCACAAGGCTTAATGATATTGCATTTGTTTGTAGAGAATTGGCCTTGATGTACGTTGCTTTGTGTCAGTGTAAATGAACAATGCTTCAGCTTAGCTGATACTCTTGAACTTAGTCTCACGATTCACACATTCAGGCTTGGTCATTCAGTGTTGTCCAATTGCAGAAACTCATGGAGGATTCAAAATTCCTTTCTGGGTTTAGTAAGTGTGTACTTGATGAGGATGGCCTTTATCCCGCCTGTTAAAGATAACCGAAGGAGCACACTACTTGTGCAAGTTGCTGAGATGTGCCTTCTACCTACCTGGCATCAGACAAGCACTGAAACAACATTGCTCAATTGAATAGTTGGTAGCAAATCTGCTTGGACTGAAAGCAGCAACTTGTTAGATGCAAATACTCCAATATAGCCACTGTGTGGGAGCAGTGGAGAAACTGTTTATGGCTCTCTGTTGCTCTCTGTCACAAGCCTTCATTCTCTGTCAAATTACACATTGGATTGTACGGCACCATGTGAACATAGAACATAGAACATAGAACATTACAGCGCAGTACAGGCCCTTCGGCCCTCGATGTTGCGCCGATCAAAGCACACCTAACCTACACTAAGCCACTATCCTGCATATACCTATCCAATGCCCGCTTAAATACCCATAAAGAGGGAGAGTCCACTACTGCTACTGGCAGGGCATTCCATGAACTTACGACTCGCTGAGTGAAGAACCTACCCCTAACATCTGTCCTATATCTACCCCCCCTTAATTTAAAGCTATGCCCCCTTGTAATAGCTGACTCCATACGCGGAAAAAGTTCTCACTGTCAACCCTATCTAACGCCCTAATCATCTTGTACACCTCTATCAAGTCACCCCTAAACCTTCTTTTCTCCAATGAAAACAACCCCAAGTGCCTCAGCCTTTCCTCATAGGATCTTCCTACCATACCAGGCAACATCCTGGTAAACTTCCTCTGCACCCGTTCCAGTGCCTCCACATCCTTCCTATAGTATGGCGACCAAAACTGCACACAATATTCCAGATGCGGCCGCACCAGAGTCTTATACAACTGCAGCATGACCTCAGGACTCCGGAACTCAATTCCTCTACCAATAAAAGCCAGTACGCCATATGCCTTCTTCACTGCACTATTTACCTGGGTGGCAACTTTCAGAGATCTGTGTACATGGACACCAAGATCCCTCTGCTCTTCCACACTACCAAGTATCCGACCATTAGCCCAGTACCCCATCTTTTTATTACTCTTACCAAAGTGAATCACCTCACACTTAGCTACATTGAACTCCATTTGCCACCTTTCTGCCCAGCTCTGCAGCTTCTCTATATCCCGCTGTAACCTGCCAAATCCTTCCTCACTGTCTACAACTCCTCCGACTTTCGTATCCTCTGCAAACTTGCTCACCCAACCTTCTAACCCTTCCTCCAGGTCATTTATAAAAATGACAAACAGCAATGGTCCCAAAACAGATCCTTGCGGAACACCGCTAGTGACGGCACTCCAAGATGAACCTTTGCCATCAACTACTACCCTCTGTCTTCTTCCAGCCAGCCAATTCCTAATCCAAACCTCCAACTCACCCTCAATGCCATATCTCTGTATTTTCTGCAGTAGCCTACCATGGGGGACCTTATCAAACACCTTACTAAAATCCATATATACCACATCTACCGCTTTCCCCTCATCTACCTCCTTAGTCACCTTCTCAAAGAATTCAATAAGGTTTGTGAGGCACGACCTGCCCTTCACAAAACCATGCTGACTATCCTTGATCACATTATTCTTATCCAGATGTACATAAATCCTATCCCTTACAATTCTCTCTAAGACTTTGCCCACAACAGAAGTGAGACTCACTGGCCTATAGTTACTAGGATTATCCCTAATCCCCTTCTTGAACAAAGGAACCACGTTTGCTAGCCTCCAGTCCTCTGGCACTACTCCTGTAGACAAAGAGGACACAAAAATCAAGGCCAATGGCTCTGCAATCTCCTCCCTTGCTTCCCAGAGAATCCTAGGATAAATGCCATCAGGCCCAGGGGACTTATCTATTTTCACCCTTGCCAGAATTTCCAACACCTCTTCTCTACATATCTCAAAGCCATCCATTCTACTTATTCGTGCCTCAGTATTCATATCGACAACAATGTCCTGTTCCTGAGTGAATACTGACGAAAAGTATTCATTCAGTGCCTCCCCAATCTCTTCAGCCTCCACACGCAGCTTCCCATTACTATCCTTGATTGGACCTATTCCTACCCTAGTCATTCTTTTATTCCTAACATACCTATAGAAAGCCTTAGGGTTTTCCCTAATCCTACCAACTAAGGACCTCTCATGTCCCCTCCTTGCTGCTCTTAGCTCTCTCTTCAGGTCCTTCCGGGCTACCTTATAACTCTCAATCGCCCCTATTGAACCTTCACGCCTCATCTTTACAAAGGCCGCCCTCTTCCATTTAACAAGGGATTCCAATTCCTTATTAAACCACGGCTCCCTCACACGACCCTTTCCTCCCTGCCTGATAGGTACGTACTTATCAAGGACACTCAATAGTTGCTCCTTGAACAAGTTCCACATATCAATTACGCTCTTGCCTTGGAATCTACTTTTCCAATCCACACATCCTAAGTCATGCCTCAACGCATCATACTTTCCCTGCCCCCAGCTATAACTTTTGCCCTGTAGTACACACTTATCCCTCTCCATCACGAGTGTAAAAATCACCGAATTGTGGTCACTGTCCCCAAAGTGCTCACCTACCTCTAGTTCTAATACCTGGCCTGGTTCGTTACCCAGAACCAAATCCAGTATGGCCTCACCTCTTGTTGGCTTATCTACATATTGTGTCAGGAAACTCTCCTGCACACATTGCACAAACACTGACCCATCTAACGAACTTGAGCTATAGCTTTCCCAATCAATATCAGGAAAGTTAAAGTCTCCCATAACAATCACCCTATTACTGTCACTCTTCTCCTGAATCATCTTCACAATCCTTTCTTCAATGATTCTAGGACTATTAGGAGGCCTGTGCTACAAGGATAACATTTTTCAGCACGTTTATAAGACTTGGCCCTAGCCATTTGTTCATCCTGCAAGTTGGCAGGAGAAATTGTGTGAATCGAAGCAATCCTGCAGGACAATGGCAATGCCATTCAGATCCATGGTCAATGTGCAGTGTGCAAACTCCAGTAATGGGCCAAAGCCTTTAGCTCTGATACTGGGTGTGGGGAGGTGGAGGGAGGAAATATTTAAGGTGCTGGATAGTGTCCCTCTGTCACTTTCCAGTCCATCTGAAGTTTGCACATATACCTACTTTGCACCTGTGACCAAGAAAACAAAGAGATGATGAAGGAGATCACATTATACAAGGATGACACCAACTGCATATTGTCAGTGACGTGAGTATCAACACGTGTGTCTGCAAATGGTGGGCAGGATTTTAGGATTACGAGGTTGAATTGTTTGTGGCAGATTACCAAACCTCCTGCCTGCTGTTGTAGGCATTATGATAGAGAATGGTCTTGTAAAGCATCTTGTCAATGGTGATTCCCTCAGGCTATTGAGGGAGGAGAATTTGGCGAGGGAGGAGAATTCAGTGAGGCTACTGTCATTGAATGCCAAGAGGAGAAGATTAAATTCTCTTTTGTTGGAGATAATCAAATTACATTTAAAAAACAAAAAAATCATTCATGGGTCATGGACACCATTGGCTGGGGTAACATTTATTCCCTGTACCTAATTGCCCTTGAGAAGGTGGGGGTGAGCTGCCTTCTTGAACCAGTGCAGTCCACAATGCCCTTAGTAGGGAGGGAATTCCAGGATTCTGACTCAGCAACAGTGAAGGAACGTCAATATATTCCTGAATCAGGATGGTGAGGGGGTGGTGTTCCCTTCTGCTACCTTGTCCTTCTCGGTGGAAACGGTTATGGGTTTGGAAGGTGCTGTCAAAGGATCTTTGATGAATTTCTGCAATACATCTTCTAGATGGTACACACTGCTATGACTGAACATTGGTGGTGGAGGGAGTGGATGTTTGTGAATGTGGAGCCAATCAAGTGAGCTGCTTTGTCCTGGATGTTCGCTGATGATTGCACATTTTTCAGCACAATTTGTGACTCCTCAGATACTGAAGCAGTCCATATTCAAATGTAACAAGAAATGAACAATATCCAGGCTTGGGCTCACACCACACAAATGCTAGACAATGCCCACCTTTAATAAAAGACAGTGTAACCACCACTCCCTGATATTCACTGGTGTTACCATCACTGGATCCCCCACTATCAACATCCTGGTGGCTTACCATTGACCAGGAACTGAACTGTACCAGTTCATAAAAACTGTAGCTATGAGAGCAAGTCTGAACTAGGAATACTGTGGTGAGTAATTCACCTCCTGTTTCTCCACTCATCTCCCAGATACAAGTCCAGGACGTGACAGAGTACTCTCCCCTTTCTGGAGAAGTGCAGCTCCAGCAGTATGCAAGAACCTTGATGCTATCCCAGAAAAAGCATCCTTTAAATCCACCATTTTCAATGTTCAACTGCTTCAACATCAACACAATGTGGGAGGAGTGTGTACCTTCTACATGATGCACTGCAGCAACTCACCAAATATGGCCTCTACCATATGCAGGACAAGGGCAGCAGATACAGGGGAACACCACACCCTTCAAATTCCCCTCCAAGCCACTCACTATCCTGACTTGGAAATATATCACCTTACCTTCACTGTCACTGGGTCAAAATCCTGGAACTCCCTCCCTAAGGGCATTTAGGTACCCCTACAGCCCAAAGAGTGCAGCTCATCAATACCTCTGCAAGAAGGGGTAATAACCGCTGCCTACTGAGTGACATCCCCGTCACATTAACACATTAAAAAGACAGACAAACCGAAGCATTTCATGATGTTCAGTATTTCTGGCTCATTGGGAATCTCGATATGCTAATGCAAAAAAAATTATACTGTTGAAAATAGTTAATTACTGCTTTTGTATACAAATATTGAGTTTTCATTTGTTGTTTATAACAGTTTTTTAAATATTATGGAATGGTATTTTGAATTCAACATTGTAATTATTTCTCTGTTGACCCTTCCTCCCTCCTCAATTCTACATTAGCTGGTCGTCCAGAAAATTGCAAATGATGAAAATGTGAGAATAAATTTAAAATTGTTGAAAATGCCCAGCAAGACTCTTTCACTGAGAGAAAATAACAGGATAATATTTCATGTAGTGAGATCTAATGAACGGTCTTATTTACTGAATCACAACAATGACAAGTTTACTCATCTCAACAAGATTATTATCAGCGAAATAACAACACACATATTGTGCTGATTATTAGGTTAAACAATACTGTTGCATCAAACAACATGAATGATTTGCACTCTCTCTGCTGGAACAGTCTGTGCTGAGTTGAACGAGTGTGTGGCATTGTGAGATGACTGAGGCAACAATATTGGAGAAGCTGTAAACTCAACATTGTCATTATAAACCACCAGCCCCCACACACCCATCCCCACCTTCCGCTCATAACCATCCCCACCTTCACCCCCACTCTCACCCCCACCCTGACACTCACTGACCCCCTCACCCTCTCACCCACCCTCTGAAACTGCAGCAAACTAATTCATAACTCAGATCTGCTTAGTGCTGATATTATCTCAGAATGTTTCTTACCCTTTGCTTCAAGTGGACCATGCAGCATGTCCTAGACATGTTAGTTAGGTGGGAGGATGGGTAAAAATTCCCAATAGGATGAGGCAGATAACCATGTTATAATAAGTTTTAGGGACATGAGGAGGGCATCCATCCTCTCAAGTCTGCTTTGAGAGGCTGAAACCTAAAAATACACTTCTGCTCTTTCCTGGAACAAAAAAGGGGTGGCACAGTGGCTAGCACTGCTGCCTTACAGTGCCAGGGTCCGAGGTTCGATTCCAGCCTCGGGCAACTGTCTGTGTGGAGTTTGCACATTCTCCCCGTGTCTGTGTGGGTTTCCTCCCACCGTCACAAAGATGTGCAGGTCAGGTGAATCGGCCATGCTAAATTGCCCATAGTGTTAGGTGCATTAGTCAGAGGGAGATGGGTCTGGGTGGGTTAGTCTGCAGAGGGTTAGTATGGGCCAAAGGGCCTATTTCCACACTGTAGGGAATCTAATCTTTGCCTTTTGATAAAATTGTGGCTGATTTGTTTTTGTTCTGAATTCTACATTCCCACCTAACGCCCAAAAATCTTTACTTTCCTCTTCCTAACAAGAACCTGTCTACCTCTGCCTTACTAATATTCCACAAGCTGACCTCCACCTGCCTTCTGGGGCAGACTGTTCCAGAACCCTCTGGGAGGAAACATTTCTCCACATCACTGTTGTGACAGGGTGATCCCTAAATTTAAACTTGTACCCCCTAATTCTGGGCCCACTCATAAGGAGAAACTTCCTTTCCACATCCACCTCCACAAGACCATTCAGGGTCATATAAACACAATCAAATCACTCCTTATGTTTCCAAACTCCAGTAAAGATAGGCCCTGCCTGAGTGACTTTTCCTCATAAGTTGGATGAATGGTTGTTGTGAGGTTATGAGAAAGTCTGGGCCAAGGACGATGCACAGAACCATGAAGAGAGAGATTGTTTTTATAGGAGTACAGACCAGTTAAATCATACTTTGTGCCAGGTAAGTTTTAACTCCACCGAACGGAAACCTCTCTTTCTTGAATGAGATATATATCTAGTGGAGAAGGGTATTTACATTATGTAATCCCTGTTCACTGAACTCTGCATGCATCAATAACAGAAAGCACCAACGGATCCCCCAATGTGAGGGTCAGAATTCTTGACCCATATGTTTTTAGACCTAAAGCCATTTGTGACCTCCAGCTTGTTCCTTACAGAACATACTGTTTCTTTGTTTGATGCCTGCCCTCAGATAATGACAAATATTTCCAAAGTTCAACATCACAAATTAGAGAATTCAACCTGATTCAATTGTATTCTACAGACACCTCTGAACAGCAATGTAGTCACTGATTCCCACAAAATCCAGAATTAACCTGTCCTCACAACTATCAGCCCTATGTTAAAGCAAATCATTCAGGCTCTTTTGGAGAGAGGTTTTAATCAATGCATCATTATTCGTGGGAAGCAAGAGAGGAAATTGCAGAACCGTTGGCAATGGTCTTTTCGTCTTCACTGTCAACGGGGGTGGTACCAGGGGACTGGAGAGTGGCGAATGTTGTGCCCCTGTTCAAAAAAGGGAATAGGGATTACAGGCCAGTTAGTCTTACTTTGGTGGTAGGCAAAGTAATGGAAAGGGTACTGAGGGATAGGATTTACGAGTATCTGGAAAGACACTGCTTGATTAGGGACAGCCAGCCCTAAGTTGTGAGGGGTAGGTCTTGCCTTACAAGTCTTATTGAATTCTTTGAGGAGGTGACCAAGCATGTGGATGAGGGTAGAGCAGTGGATGTAGTGTACATGGATTATAGTAAGGCATTTGATAGGGTTCCCCATGGTAGGCTTATGCGGAAAGTCAGGAGGCATGGGATCGTGGGAAGTTTGGCCAGTTGGATAGAGAACTGGCTAACCGGTCGAAGGCAGAGAGTGGTGGTAGATGGTAAATATTCAGCCTGGAGCCCAGTTACAAGTGGAGTTCCACAGGGATCAGTTTTGGGTCCTCTGCTGTTTGTAATTTTTATTAATGACTTGGAAGATGGAGTCGAAGGGTGGGTCAGTAAATTTGCAGATGATACGAAGATAGGTGGAGTTGTGGACAGTGAGGAGGGCTGTTGTCGGCTGCAGAGGGACTTAGATATGATGCAGAGCTGGGCTGAGGAGTGGCAGATGGAGTTCAACCCTGTCAAGTGTGAGGTTGTCCATTTTGGAAGAACAAATAAGAATGCGGAATACAGGGTTAATGGTAGGGTTCTTAGTCAGGTGGAGGAGCAGAGGGATCTTGGGGTCTGTGTTCATAGATCTTTGAAAGTTGCCACTTAGGTGGATAGAGCTTGTAAGAAGGCCTATGGTGTATTAGCGTTCATTAGCAGAGGGATTGAATTCAAGAGTCGTGAGGTGATGTTGCAGCTGTACAGGACCTTGGTAAGGCCACATTTGGAGTACTGTGTGCAGTTCTGGTCACCTCACTTTAGGAAAGATGTGGAAGCTTTGGAGAGGGTGCAGAGAAGATTTACCAGGATATTGCCTGGAATGGAGACCAGGTTGTACGAGGATAGGTTGAGAGTGCTAGGCCTTTTCTCATTGGAACGGCGAAGGATGAGGGGTGACTTGATAGAGGTTTATAAGATGATCAGAGGAATAGATAGAGTAGACAGTCAGAAACTTTTTCCCCGGGTACAACAGAGTGTTACAAGGGGACATAAATTTAAGGTGAAGGGTGGAAGGTATGGGGGAGATGTCAGGGGTAGTTTCTTTACCCAGAGAGTGGTGGGGGCATGGAATGCGCTGCCTGTGGGAGTGGCAGAGTCAGAATCATTGGTGACCTTTAAGCGGCAATTGGACAGGTACATGGATGGGTGCTTAATCTAGGATAGAAGTTCGGCACAACATCGTGGGCCGAAGGGCCTGTTCTGTGCTGTATTGTTCTATGTTCTATGTTCTATGTTCTATCATTCTTTGTTGGAAGCCCATTCAGCTCATCAATGGGTATAATTTTCTTTTTATTAGTTGATTAAACCAATTCTAATTCCATCAGCTGTCCATAGAAATAATGACGGGTCTGAATCCCTTCAATGAAACTCCTGCTTCAGAAAGTGATCATCTCACTGATGATAACAATCAGCGGGGACCTACACTTCTGGTAAATCTACCCCTCCCCCGCCCCAACACCTCTCATTTCAACAAACAGCTACCAAGCAAGTCCTGCATTTGAATATGTCATTGATTTCCTCTGCACAATCTATTGATAAACTATAACTTTCCTGCTCTGATGTTTCTGAAAATCTCAGATAAAATAGGATGGTCTATTCAGGGTAAAGGGTACCACTCCCCAGCAGAGAACATTCTGTTTTAGTATGGTTTTTTTTGTTGATTCTTGTATGATTCTATTTCAGATTAGAAGTTCCTGAGAAACACATGCGATCCCAGGGATGGGTTATAACATCGGCTGCTCCATAAAGGTGGAGGGTCTGATCATAGAACATAAAACATAGAACATAGAACAATACAGCACAGAACAGGCCCTTCGGCCCACGATGTTGTGCCGAACTTCTAACCTAGATTAAGCACCCATCCATGTACCTATCCAAATGCCACTTAAAGGTCGCCAATGATTCTGACTCTACCACTCCCACGGGCAGCGCATTCCATGCCCCCACCACTCTCTGGGTAAAGAACCCACCCCTGACATCTCCCCTATACCTTCCACCCTTCACCTTAAATTTATGTCCCCTTGTAACACTCTGTTGTACCCGGGGAAAATGTTTCTGACTGTCTACTCTATCTATTCCTCTGATCATCTTATAAACCTCTATCAAGTCACCCCTCATCCTTCGCCGTTCCAACGAGAAAAGGCCGAGAACTCTCAACCTATCCTCGTACGACCTACTCTCCATTCCAGGCAACATCCTGGTAAATCTTCTCTGCACCCTCTCCAAAGCTTCCACATCTTTCCTAAAGTGAGGCGACCAGAACTGCACACAGTACTCCAACTGTGGCCTAACCAAAGTCCTGTACAGCTGCAACATCACTTCACGACTCTTGAATTCAATCCCTCTGCTAATGAACGATAATACTCCATAGGCCTTCTTACAAACTCTATCCCCCTGAGTGGCAACTTTCAAAGATCTATGTACATAGACCCCAAGATCCCTCTGTTCCTCCACCTGACTAAGAACCCTACCATTAACCCTGTATTCCGCATTCTTATTTGTTCTTCCAAAATGGACAACCTCACATTTGGCAGGGTTGAACTCCATCTGCCACTCCTCAGCCCAGCTCTGCATCATATCTAAGTCCCTCTGCAGCCGACAACAGCCCTCCTCACTGTCCACAACTCCACCTATCTTTGTATCATCTGCAAATTTACTGACCCACCCTTCGACTCCCTCATCTAAGTCATTAATAAAAATTACAAACAGCAGAGGACCCAGAACTGATCCCTGCGGAACTCCACTTGTAACTGGACTCCATGCTGAATATTTACCATCTACCACCACTCTCTGACTTCGACCGGTTAGCCAGTTTTCTATCCAATTGGCCAAATTTCCCTCTATCCCATGCCTCCTGACTTTCCGCATAAGCCTACCATGGGGAACCTTATCAAATGCCTTACTAAAATCCATGTACACTACATCCACTGCTCTACCCTCATCCACATGCTTGGTCACCTCCTCGAAGAATTCAATAAGACTTGTAAGGCAAGACCTACCCTTCACAAATCCGTGCTGGCTGTCCCTAATCAAGCAGTGTCTTTCCAGATACTCGTAAATCCTATCCCTCAGTACCCTTTCCATTACTTTGCCTACCACAGAAGTAAGACTAACTGGCCTGTAATTCCCGGGGTTATCCCTATTCCCTTTTTTGAACAGGGGCACAACATTCGCTACTCTCCAGTCCCCTGGTACCACCCCCTTTGCCAGTGAAGACGAGAAGATCATTGCCAACGGTATTGCAATTTCCTCTCTTGCTTCCCACATAATCCTAGGATATATCCCGTCAGGCCCGGGGGACTTGTCTATCCTCAAGTTGTTCAAAATATCCAACACATCTTCCTTCCTATATCATGGATCAAACTTTCTGAAGCAGTATTTAGTTTTGCCAAACCCTTCATCAACCTCAGCCCCTTTAATTTCACCTCCATATTATGTCTGACCCCTTTACCATTCGTCATCACCTCAGATACCCCTCACCTCCCCCAATCCCCCATCATGTCCAGCTCCCCTCCACTGTCCACATTAATCCCTGGATGGAGACAAGCCCCATAGCTCAGGGCTGCCTCACTGGGGTCTGACCCCAGGCTGTTGGGGGAACAGAGCAGGTGCTCTCTCTGACTAGAGTAGACTCATTCACCTCGCCATAGTAATCCTGATCCAGAGGAGGTAACAAAGCAGGAAATGGGTGAGTGACCTGCTCTGATCTCCCAGGATATCCTACAACCTTCTTTCACTGATAAATGAGGATGAAGTAGTTGGAAGCTGAGCTACTGACTGCATTCAGACTAAGTCTGACAGACCAGTGTATGTGAGAGGAACCCACTGAAACGAGGGGGAGAGGGGGTTAGAATATCACTTGGTATATCCATACCTCTGTATGTTGTCACGCACGAGAGATGAGTAATGCCTAGTGAGAGAACCAGAACAGCAGCTGGAATGGTCCCCCTCAGAAACCAGCAGAGGGAGGGAGGGTCAGCCATCACAGACCATGGTGAGGCAGATCTGAGCTATCTGTCTGTCTACCCATCTATCTATCTATCTGTCTATCTCTGTCTCTATCTACAATCAGGTGTACACAGTCTGTTTTGGTGAATCACTCAGTCAGAGAGCTTACTGTCATAGATTTGTATAGCACTGCTGCATTTTTATAGATCTCCAATGGAGAAGGAATTACCATCCCCCGACACAGGTTTGTTTGGTAAGTGTGAGAAACCTTACCCAGAGACTAACTGTCGAACCATTCCAAGACACAGGATATTCTAGTTCAAAGACAGAGGGGAATGAGAAAGATATTCCTTTGACACTAAAATATCCACATCCAGTTTCTTATGTTACAGAAGATAATATAAACATTGCTACTTCAGGTAAACAAGAGACAAACTCACACCAGAGTTCCCCAAGGTTTCAGATCATTACATTTGATTTATATTTTCACTCAGGGGCTGTTTATGTGAATGTTTATTTTAATGAATCTAAATCAATCTACTCCCATTCATACTCCTGATGGGTCTGAAAACAGAGAATTAATCTCTTTCTAATTAAGCCTATTAATATTAAACATTTCTACTTGCTTTTGTCTGTCGATAACATTATGATCAGAGCGGGGACAGTTTGTTCGGGTTCCATGTGGGCTATCCTGAGTGTGGATTGATGATCAGATTCCCCTTCTTTACTCATTATCCCTAATTTAAAAGGAGACCTTTGCTTTCTCTCAGACCCCAATGACCATATGTTCAAATTAAATCCAACCAGGCCTTCCTGAACTAAAAAGAGTTACCTTATTAAATACTAAACATGAGAAGAAGTAATTATGCAATACACATACACACAGAAACAAGAGATAAATTCAAAAAGTTCTAAGTTAAAAAAGAAAGAAGACAAACACATGGATCAGTGTCGGAGTTATTTATAAAAACTGGATAGTTGAATGTTGCGACCATCGGAGTGGAGGTTACCAGTGCCTTTGACATTGGTAGTTGAACGTTCAGTTTAACGTTGCTTCATTTTGCAGATTGGTTGAGATTCTGTGGTACTGGTCCCTTTTGACCATGACTGAATTCCAACCCCACCCCCCCTCCCAGGGTAAAAACAGTCTTTTGTTGTCCTTTTTCTATTTGTCTGGTTGTTAGCTAGCTGACTCCTCCCAGTCAGAGTGAGAGGAGTCTTCAGCTGTAATAAAGGGGTGATTAGAGGAGAGTTCTTTAACTGTAACCTTCACGGCATGTTCATGTTTGAACCCAGGCTGGTACACACATGAATACTCTGTCCCACTTGCACATACAAGTACAGTTGAAGTTTTTTTAAAATTCTGTTCTTGTATATACTTCAAAGGAAAAAAAAACAACATATTTCTATATTTAGGCCATAATCCATAGGGGAGGTTCCCTGATCAAGGGTTATCAGCTCCTCTTTATCTTTGTAGTCACAAAAGGTCAGAGTCCATTCTGTTTTGATTTACCTCGCCCCCATTTTAAACAACTGTTGCTTTAAGTTCCCTTCACACCCATTAGTGTTACAGTCCATGGATCTCGCTCTCTCTCACTCTCGCTCTCTTTCTAGATACCATCTAATTGACATCTACCATTATTGACTGTATCAGCCCTCTTTTAAAAAAAACACATTTTTAAATTTAAAGATGAAAAGAAAATATACAGTACTTTGGATTCTGATCTGAACTTGATATTGATTACTTCAGAAATTTGTGTATTTTTGTTTTCAGGACAAAATCAAACATTTCAAGGACCTCCCATTTTGAAAATGTTCTTGTCCAGTAAAGTTATTTTCTCCTCTGTCTCTTGATTTCAAATGTCTTTTAAGTTTTGAGGTTTTGTTACACATTATTTCTTTTATCACGTTTCAAAGAAGGAGAAGAGCTGAATTTTGTCTGAACTTGGCCAAGTGTAATTTTTGGTGAGTTCTGTGGGGGGTTTCTCTCCACGGCTCTTAGTAAGTTATTTCACGCAATATTCTTCAACTCACCTTCTTCACACACCTCTATGGCACTCTGCTCATTCCATTTTCCTGTTGGTTGTAGGTGGAAGCACTGATAACCACCAGGATCACCTGGCATTCCTAGCAACATCCCCAGCTTTCAGAAGTCCGCTGTACCAGATTGTTGACATCTTCCCTACCTGGTTCATTTTGTTTGCTCTAGATATTGTTGGACAGAGGGAAGTTGGCATCTCATTTTGCCAAAGAATTCCTGGATGTCCTGGTGGGTGGGAGAGTGTGCACAGTCGCTGACTCTGAGCCTGGCCGGAGATGTTAGTGAATGTTGGAGATTTGGTGGAAATGGTGAACTGGAGTTACCAGCTTACTGCTTTAACGTTCATGTTGGGGAATGTCACCTTCCAGCTTCGACACGTGGATAGGAAAGGTTTACAAGGATATGGGCCAAGTGCAGGGAAAGGGGGTTAGTGTGGATGGACATTTTGGTCAGTATGGACCAGTTTAGGACAAAGGGCCTGTCAATGCTGTAGGACCCTATGACTCTATGACAATGAGTGGAAGAATGGGGAAATCGCATTCAGTGGGGTAAATGCACATCATCAAGAGGATACTAATGCTCGTTAATGTACATAAATAGGCTCTCACTGCTCCATAACAACAATCTCCTCTTATTATTTCATACTTGGTTGGAAACTCTCAACGACTGGAAGATCTTCATTGTCTATCTCATACAATTTTCCTACATTTCTCACCAATGTCTGTGTTGTTCGTGTGCTGGTAAGATTGCATCCAAAGGAAAGGTGATTCCTCCTAGATTCTCCTGTAGGTTGGAAGATGAGGCTAAACCAATTAACTGAGTTAATCTGAGAACAACAGTGCAATGAATCCTTCTTGCCTCAATAAGGGCAGTATACATAGCTGGACAGAAATAACGTTAGTATAATACAATCATTGCTTTTCATTTTGAAACATCATTTATTATTTAGGTATCTTAAATAATATTGTTCAATGCATCACAGTTTAGGATAATTTGTCTCCAAACTGCTTGGAATCTCCTTCATAAATACCAGCATCAACAAAATGCATAGACAGGCTCTGTACATGTGCATGTACATTCTGTACATGTGCTTCTCTCTTTCAATATCACACCCACCTCTCAATCCAATTAACTCAACACACATTGTGCTACTTATGCCTAATGGAGAGGGTCATAGTAAGAGTGCTAAAGATCTCACACAACATAAACAAAGCTCACAATTGTCCCCATCCTCGATAATGGGCGAACCAAGCACATCAGTGCAAAAACAAGGCTAAAGCATGTGCATCAATCTTTGTCCAGGAGGTACTGAATTGGAAATCTCTATGGATCTCTCTGGAGGTCTCCAGCATCACCAGATGACCATCTTCACCCAATTCAATTCACTGCAGGTGAGATCAGGAAAAGACTGAGGACACTGGACACTTCAAAGGCTAAAGACACTGACAACATTTTGGCAATGGTACTGAAGATTATGCTCCAGAACTAACCAGTGTTCCCTTGAATTTTCCTTTCTTCTACATGGGTGGGGTGGCTTCTGGAACTGGGTATCAATGCAGGAATCTGTCTCGGGATGCTGATCATCTTCTACATAGTTTCATAGGAACATTTTGTCAGATTTTGTCAGAATCATTGGCGACCTTTAAGTGGCATTTGGATAGGTACATGGATGGGTGCTTAATCTAAGTTAGAAGTTCGGCACAACATCGTGGGCTGAAGGGCCTGTTCTATGCTGTATTGTTCTATGTTCTATGTTCTATTACCCCGAGCCAAGCTCTTACACACTGGGACCTACCCAACAATGTTGGAAAATTAAGTTGAGAACTTGTGGTGCTAGAATAAACACAACGGGTCAGGCAGCATCCAAGGAGCAAAAGAGTCAACGTTTTGGGCAGGACCTTTGCCCAGTTCTGATGAAGGGTTGAGCCCCAAAAGGTCAACTCTCTTGCTCCTCAGATGCTGCTTGACTTGTTGTGATTATGCCAGCACAGCACGTTATCGACTCTGACTCTCCAGCATCTGCAGTCCTCATTGTCTCCTAATGTAGAAAATTGTCTATATATGCCCTACACACAAAAATCACGAAAAATCCAATCCGGCCAATTACCACATGAGTGTCTACTTTCAAACATCAGTAAAGTGATGGAAGATGTCATCAACAGTGCGATCAAGCAGCACCTGCTCAGCGTGGGTTTCCTCCGGGTACTCCGGTTTCCTCCCACAGTCCAAAAAATGTGCAGGTCAGGTGAATTGGCCATGCTAAATTGCCCGTAGTGTTAAGTGAAGGGGTAAATGTAGGGAAATGGGTCTGGGTGGGTTGTGCTTCGGCGGGTTGGTGGGCCGAAGGGCCTGTTTCCACACCACACTGTAAGTAATCTAATCTAATCAAACCTGCTCAGTGAAGCTCAGTTTGGGTTCTGCCAGGGTCACTCAGCTCTTGACCTCAATACAGTTTTGGTTCAAACATGGACAAAAGAGCTGAATTCCAGAGGGAAGGGGAAAGTGATAACCTTTGCCATCAAGGCTGCATTTGACCAAGTGTAGCACCAGGGAGCCTGAGCAAAACTGGAATAAATGCAAATCAGGGACAAAGCTCCCCCACCAGCTGGAATAAGTAACATGAAGAAAGGTTGGTGTGGTTAGAACATAGAATTTAGAACATTACAGCGCAGTACAGGCCCTTTGGCCCTCAATGTTATCCCGAGCTGTGGAACCAATCTGAAGCCTATCTATCCTAAACTATTTCATTTTCATCCATATGTCTATCCAATGACCATTTAACTGTCCTTAAAGTTAGTGAGTCTACTATCTTTGCAGGCAGGCTGTTCTATGCCCCTACTACCCTCTGAGTAAAGAACCTACCCCTAATATCTGTCCTATATCTATCACCCCTTAATTTAAAGCTATGTTCCCTCGTGCTAGCCATCACCATCCGAGGAAAAAGGCTCTCCCTGTCCACCCTATCTAACCCTCTGATTATCTTATACACTTCAATTAAGTCACCTCTCAACCTTCTTCTCTCCAACAAAAACAGCCTCAGTCCCTCATCCTTTCCTCATAAGACCTTCCCTCCAGACCAGGCAACAATCTAGTAAATCTCTGAACCCTTTCCAAAGCTTCCACACCCTTCCTATAATGCAGTGACCAGAACCGTATGCAATACTCCAAGTGCGGCCGCACCAGAGTTTTGTACAGCTGCAGCATAACCTCATGGTTCCAAAACTCAATCCCTTGAACAATAAAAGTTAACACACTGTATGCCTTCTTAACAACCCTCTCAATCTCGGTGGCAACTTTCAGGGATCAATGCACATGGACACCGAGATCTCTCTGCTCAACTACACGATCAAGAATTTTGCCATTAGCCCAGTACTTTGCATTCCTGTTGCTCCTTCCAAAGTGAATCCTCTCACACTTTTTCACATTAAACTCCATTTACTGCCTCTCAGCCCAACTCTGCAGTTTATCTATGTCTCTCTGTAACCTACAACATCCTTCCGCACTGTCCACAACTCCACCGACTTTAGTATCATCTGCAAATTTACTAATCCATCCTTCTATGCTCTCATCCAGGTCATTTATAAAAATGACAAACAGCAGTGGCCCCAAAACAGATCCTTGTGGTACACCACTGGTAACTGAGCTCCAGGATGAACATTTCCCACCAACCACCACTCTCTGTCTTCTTTCAGCTAGCCAATTTCTGATCCAAACTGCTAAATCACCCTCAATCCCATGCCTCTGTATTTTGTACAATAGCCTACCATGGGGAACCTTATCAAACACCTTACTGAAATCCATATACACCACATCAACCACTTTACCCTCATCCACCTGTTTGGTCACCTTCTCAAAGAACTCAATAAGGTTTGTGTGGCACGATCTACCCTTCACAAACTGTGTTGACTATCCCTAATAAACTAATTCCTCTCTAGATGATTATAAATCCTATCTTTTATAACTTTTCCCAACACCTTACTCATAACCATAGGAAGGCTCACTGGTCTATGATTACCAGGGTTGTCTCTACTAACCTTCTGGGACAACATTTGCTAACCTCCAGTCTTCTGGCACTATTCCTGTTACAATGACATCATAAAGATCAAAGTCAAAGGTTCTGCAATCTCCTCCCTGGCTTCCCAGAGAATCCCAGGATAAATCCCATCTGGCCCTGGGGACTTATCTATTTTCACTCTTTTCAGAATTGCTACCCCCTCCTCCTTGTGAACCTCAATCCCATCTAGTCTAGTAGCCTGGATCTCAGTAATTCTCCTTGACAGTATTGTCTATTAGATATAAATGACCTCAGCCCAAGGGCATCACTACAGCAGGTCCTCAGGTCCGAGATCTCAGCCCTCAGTTCCTTAGCTTAACAATCTTCAGTTATTTCATCAATAACCTTCCCTCCATCTTGAGATCAGAAATGGGAATGTTTGCTGATAATTGAACAACATTCAGCACAACTTGCAGCTTCTTAAGTACTGAAGCTGTCCATGCCCACATGCAGCAAGAGCTGGACCACATCCAGACTTGTGCTAACGTGTGGTAAGTTACGTTTGTGCGACACAAGTACCATTTCCAATAAGAGAGAATCTAATCCTCACCCCTTGACATTCATTAGCGTTACTATTACTGAATCCCTCCACTATCAACATCTTGGGACTACCATCCAATTAGAAGCTGTACTTTCCTTATACTCACTTGATTGACATCATGTCCACAAACATCCACTCCCTCCACCTTTGACACTCAGTCGCTGCAATGTGTACTATCCACATGATGTTCTGCAAAACTTCACTAAAGTATCTTCGATATCACCTTCCAAACACATGACCACTTCCATCTAAAAGGACATGGAAGACCACGCCTATTCACACAACATCCTAACTAACCATCGTTCCTTCACTGTTACAGGGTCAAAATCCTGAAACTTCTTTCTTAACAGCACGGTGGGTATTCCTACAGCTCACTGCCATCGGGCAATTATGAATGGACAATAAATGACCAGCCACAACACCTACATCCCATGGAAAAAAATAAAGTTTCTCACACTCAGACGTTAGTGTGTCACTTTTGTATAACTCCTTAATATAAAATGTACAACACTCTGGGCTGCAGAAGTAACACCACCAGTGGGAGATAGTTCGCATACAAAGACAGCAACGTTTGTGTTGACATTGTAGCCATAACAGTATAGATTTGTGGGCAGCAAATATTCAGTCAGCACGTAAACCCTCCAATGGCAAATATTCATCTGAAAATCACTTTTGAATAACGTTTGCGGCTTGTCTTATACGCCACTGATTTCTATTTTAAAAGTAGAATTTGGCCATTTATTTATCTAGGCTAAAACCACCATTTAAATAGTAATAAATGTCACAAAAATACAACACTGGTAGTGTCAAGAGAAACTTCCAAGTCTTTTTCTTAAATTCATTTTCCAGTTGCAAATTATTGCTAATTATGTTGCAGATAAAATATAATCTGAAAAGACCAGTTCATATTTCAGAAAATCAAGCTACAACTCAGCTTTCATTTTAGCTCAGTCGAATGAACACTTTAATGTTTATGCATCTTTATCCAGAAAAAAACAACAGAAGTCTGCATGGTTTCTGCCTCTGAGAAATATATAAATCAATTGGCTAATTTATTGTTGCAGTGAGTTTGGTCTAGTGAAACATTATAGATAGCCTGTGAAAAGATAATTACACCCTCCATTCGAAAGTAGTCTTGCTGCTTGTTTCCCTGTATCTGGATGCAGGATCGATTTCTCCAGTACAGACTAATGTCAGATCGGTTAGAAGGGTACTGTGAGGCTACAAGATACAATACCGGAAATATTATTTGCAGTTTACACTTTGTAAACTACAAAAACATTTAGAAAAATATACTAGTTTGCTAATCGAAACAGCAGATCAGTCAAGCATCTTTTGTCCTCACAATGTTGCTGTGCATTGGGTGGCAGTGTCCTACCTTCCAGACTGGATTACAATCTCATCATTGGGCTCCCCGTACCCGCACGTAAGTATTCACCGTAAAACCCATTCTCAACACGGCTGGTTCATTATGACTCTTGCTTCTTTATCTAAGGAAGGATGTGCTGGGATTAGATGGGGGAGGGGCGGGGGGGAGGGGAGTAAAGAGGAGGTCTACAAGAAAAATCCTGGGGATGAAGAGCTTGTCATATGAGGAGCAATTGAAGATGCTAGCTCTATACCCGATGGAGTTTAGAAGGATGAGAGGAACCTCATTGAAACTTATCGAATACTGAGAGGCCTGGCTAGAGTGGATGTGGAGAAAACATTTCACTAGACAGAGGGATTAAGACCTAAGGGCATGGCTTCAGGGTAAAGGGATGACCATTTCGAACTGAGATGAGGAGGAATTTCTTCAGCCAGAGGATGGGGAATCTGTGGAACTCATTGCTGCAGAGGGCTGGGGAGGCCAAGTCATTGAGAGTCTTTAAGACAGAGAAGGTCTTGGGTAGTAAGGAGATCAAGGATTGCAGCGAGAAGGAAGAAGAGGGTTGAAAAACATATCAGGCATGGTCGAATGGCAGAGCAGACTCGATGGGCTGAGTGGCCTAATTCTGCTCCTATATCATATGATCTTATTAATCTGAGATAAGACCCCACCCCTCCTGAGCAGCAATTTCTGCCTCATCAAGCTGCTGGCCAATCAGATCCCTCTGCATTTTGGAATTCTGCAGTGATTCTTCATTTAAGTAATACACAATTTCTCTATATTCTTAACACCAAAGTGAACAACTTCACATTTTCCCACATTATACTCCATCTTCCAGACGTTTGCACACTCCCAGAACTTATCTATATTAGAACATAGAACATTACAGTGCAGTACAGGCCCTTCGGCCCTCGATGTTGCACCGACCTGTCATACCAATCTGAAGCCCATCTAACCTACACTGTTCCATGTACGTCCATATGCTTGTCCAATGATGACTTAAATGCACTTAAAGTTGCCGAATCTACTACCATTGCAGGCAAAGCATTCCATACCCTTACTACTCTCTGAGTAAAGAAACTACCTCTGACATCTGTCCTATATCTATCACCCCTCAATTTAAAGCTATGCCCCTTGTGCTCGCTATCACCATACTTGGAAAAAGGCTCTCCCTGTCCACCCTATCTAACCCTCTGATTATCTTATATGTCTCTATTAAGTCACCTCTCAACCTACTTCTCTCTAACGAATACAGCCTCAAGTCCCTCAGCCTTTCCTCATAAGACCTTCCCTCTATACCAGGCAACATCCTGGTAAATCTCCTCTGCACCCTTTCCACATCCTTCTCATAATGCAGTGACCAGAACTGTACACAATACTCCAAGTGCGGCTGCACCAGAGTTTTGTACAGCTGCAGCATAACCTCATGGTTCCGGCACTCAGTCCCTCTATTAATAAAAGCTAAAACACTGTATGCCTTCTTAACAACCCTGTCAACCTGGGTGGCAACTTTCAAGGATCTGTGTACCTGGACACCAAGATCTCTCTGCTCGTCTACACTACCAAGAATCTTACCATTAGCCCAGTATTTTGCGTTCCGGTTATTCCGACCAAAGTGAATCACCTCACACTTGTCCGCATTAAACTTCATTTGCCACCTCTCAGCCCAGCTCTGCAGTTTATCTATGTAAATTGTTCTACATCCTCATTGATGACCTCTTTGAACATACTTTCCTATAAATTCCCTTTATTATGCCACCCATTGCTAAGTTAGGGAACTGGCACTGCCAGATCAACTGAAAAATGACCCAACTCACAAAGAGAAACAACCTCTCCATATCTACCTGTCCCGTCCCCTAAACATCTTGTATATTTCACTCATTCTTTCAAACTTCAAAATATATGGCTAAAATAATTTCAGCCATACATCCCTATCATCATTCAACAGATGTCCCCCACCCAAAAGAGGTAACAAAGGAAGCTTATAATGGCAGCCAACTGAATTCAACAGTTCATTCTAATTGTAAACTTCTTTTTAATAAATCAGAAACATGGTACTGAAAAGGCTGTGCTTTATTCTGTTTTAAATTGTTCTTTTGGCACATAGCCTGCCTCAATCAGCTGGAAGAGGCTGTGTTCTTGAAGAAACATTCGAGTAAGAACCAATTACCATCAGCATTATGTTTACCTTTGTAGTTGAAAATAAAATCATTTAATCACATCCAACAGATGTTTTCTTTATTTTACAGTAATACAAATGAGCACAATGGCAGCTAGTTATGCTCCTCTCCATTGTTCATGTTATGATGTACTAACTGATCAGCATATCCCAACACAAAAGCAAAAACAGAAAGGTCAAATTATACATATGCAGGCAATTTGATTTAGTCTAGACTGGGAATTGCTTTGTTTTCAGTTCTCATTTCAGGTTTGAACTACACATGTCCCTTTCTGTTAATGTGACTCTGTCATCTTTTACATGTAACAGCAGCCACCATGTCATGTGGGCAGCACAGAATGTTAAACTGTTAGTCAAGATGTTCATCCCGAGCTCCCTTTGATAGTGATGTAGGAATGAGCTAATAATAAAAAAAAGGCCTTTTGGGTCTGTACAAAAAAAAACAGTTATAGAATATGTACATTTCTAAAAACATTTTTTCCCAAGAATTGTCCCCTTCATTCTCCCTTTCTTCTCTCCCTGAGACAGTAACTTCACTTGGTGTAGAATTTCACAGATACTAGTCATCCACTGGTATCTGACACAGTTACCCAATCTTCAGTCTCAAAAGCAAAGGTCTGTTCAATAGCTAACTGAGCTCTTGGCTAATACCCAGTTTTCCAGGGAAAGTCTTTCCCCAAGGAATGATCTGCACCATCTCCTTCCTGTCACAGCAAGTGCTTAGTGCACGTAATTGCTTGGCCTGCATCAGGCTATCATGGTTAATTCCAATAATGTCCCGAACCCATGACTTCTGATCTCTAGTTGTTCTAACAGCCTGCAGCATGGAAATATCGTGGTGACTGTGGAGCTTTGGATTATCGATTTGAACAGGGGAAGACTAAAGGCTTAAAACTCAAAAATGTAAATAGTCAGTCTGCATAAGTCATAACAACAGAGGTGGCATGCTAGCAGACTCTCGAGAGAAATGTTTCTCTGTACAGTTCCATGTGAAGCTTTAGTGGTGTCAATAATAAGGAGAATGCGGAATGAAAATGTAATCTTACCAACAGCATAGACTCCATTATCTCTCCATACCCTACAAAATGTCCAACCTCTTGTAAGACGCAACGGAGATGGGGAGCGACTGTGCCTACAGAAACCCATAGGAACAGGAGGAGGCCATTCAGCCCTTGAGCCTATCCCACCATTCAATGAGATCATGGCTGATCTGAGGCATAACTTCTTATACCTTAGCCCATTCTCCTTAACACTTCGTTCAACAACAATTTATCACTCTCAGGTTTAAAGTTAATAACTGATCCAGCATCCACTGCCATTTGTGGAAGAGATTTCCAAATCCCTCTCACCCTTTGTGTGTGGATGCAATTCATAACATCTCTCCTGAACGGTCTGGTCCTAATTATCAGATGATGCCCCTCATTCTAGAATCCCCAACTAGCGTAAATATTTATTTTATGTACCCTGTCTTTTCCTATTAGTATCTTGAAGACTTTGATCAGATCACCCCTTAACCTTCTAAATTCTAGATAAAACAGACCTGGCTTATATAATCTGTTCTTTAACTTAACCTCTGGAGAAATAGTCCAGTGACTGGAAGAACAGTTTTAAGCAGAGAGAGTGTAGATATGAGGCAGTGGATCTGCCATTCAGATATTTTAAAGATTTTCCTGTCCATTTCCTGCTCGCACACACTCTGTCTGGTAGACAACTGAGTGTTCGCCAGGAAACCTGCTTGTCCAGGACACAGTTTCACTTGCTGGGTAGAGACATTCCTGATGAAGGGCTTTTGCCCGAAACGTCGATTTTGCTGCTCGTTGGATGCTGCCTGAACTGCTGTGCTCTTCCAGCACCACTAATCCAGTATTTGGTTTTCAGCATCTGCAGTCATTGTTTTTACCTCAGAGACATCAATAGGTTCAGGGTAAAATAGAGCCAGACAGGGCAGGTGATGGTGACCAGGGTTGGGGGGGGGGGGGTGTATGGTGGGGGGGGGGGGGGGGGGGTGTATGGTGGGGGGGGGGGGGGGGGGGTGTGGTGGGGGGGGGGGAGGTGGTGGTGGGGGGAGGGGGGGGTGTGTGGTGGGGGGGGGGGTGGTAAGGTGCTGGTGGGGGTGCTGGGCAGTATGACAGTAAGAGTCGGGGAGCAGCCAATTGCAGAGATGTTTAGAGAGTAGTTTGTTAAAACCCTCCTCCTAGCTCTCAGGCTCACATGCTTCTCTCCTTTCAGCTGCTAGGATTCCAAAGCTTAGGAGACCTGGCCCAGTGTGTTGGGAAAGAAAATCACTGTTAAAATAAAAGCCTGCCTCTTGATAACAGCATTGGGATGGCCTGGTGGCTCAGTGGTTAGCACTGCTATCTCACAGCACCAGGAATACATGTCTTATTCCTGCCTCGGGCAACTGTGTCAAGTTTGCACATTCTCCCCGTGTCTGTGTGGGTTTCCTCCGGGTGCTCCGGTTTCCTCCCACAGTCCAAAGATGTGCAGGTTAGGGGGATTGGCCACGGGAAATTGCCCATAGTGTCCGGGAATGTGTAGTTCAGTCATGGGGAAGTAGGGGAATGGGTATGGATGGGATGCTCCTCAGAGGGTCAGTGTGGATCTGTCAGGCTGAATGATCTGCTTCCACGCTGTAGGGATTCTGTTCTATTCAAATTTCCAACCAGTTTTCTCGCCGATTGGTCACCTGCCTCTATCCAGTTTTGTTTCAAATAGAAGTGGACAAATTTGAAATGGTTTCTGGGGAAGGATCACCGGACCCAAAACATTAACTCCAATTTCTCTCCACAGATGCTGCCAGACCTGCTGAGTTTTTCCAGCAATTTCTGTTTTGTTTGCATTTGAAAAGGGCTGTGTTCCTTTTCCAGATTTTGAGTCTCTCCAATTCTCATTTGTAACATGAGATTTTAAGTTTAACTCGAGTGAACTAAGAGATCCCAGTATCCTTGCTGCTATCAGTCCACCTTGCCTTCATCTCTCCTCTTCAACCAAAGGCAGCTGTTGAGATTTCATTCCTTTCTGGATTCTGTGTATTTGTTTAATTTCAAACTGAATAATTGAAGGTAGCCATTCATCTCCAATACTCCATCTGTTACGTGAGTCTGAGTAAAACAAGAGATGGAAATATCTTGGTGCCTCATTAGTCTTCAGTACCTCTTGTTTAAAATGATAATTCTAATGCAGTTGGTTTTATACATTCCATGTTGGTTACCTGAGCTTGTTAGGTATTCACAGGTGTCAGTTTAATTGAGCAATGTCCTAATTAAAACCATCTTTGTCATGAAAGCTTCAAATGTTAAAGTTAAATGTTGAAAGTTGAATACTGAGAGTCTATTTTCACTACTGTTGGAACAATACCTACTTTTAATACTAAAGCAAGGTTCCACTGATAATTTTTGGTGGATGGAGAACAGATGATTTGATTTATTGTAGTCACATGGGCCAAGTAGAGTGAAAAACTTTGTTTTGTGAGCAGTACAAGCAGATCATAGCAAATAAGGAGATACAGATCACAGGATGCTCAGACAGAGTGAGGCACAAAGGGTTACATGCACAGTTGTGTAAAGCAAGATCAACATTATTTGAATTTAGAGAGGTCCATTCATCAGCCTAATAACAGTGGTGAAGAAGTTGTTCCTGAACCTCTTGGTGCATGTGTTCTGGCTTCTGTATCTTCTGCCTGGTGGGGGAGGATTTTGGAGAGTATTTCTGGGATGGGAGGGGTTTTTGATGAAGTTTGCAGCCTTCCTGCAGCTTGTAAACAGAATCCATCGATGGGAGGTTAGCGTCTGTGATGGTCTGGGCTGCGGCACACCACCTTCTGCTGTGAGCCAGGAACTTTCTAAGTAAATGATAGGGGGATAGATTCAGCTTATCCAAATATATTCTGCAAAGAGACTGAAGAGTAGGTTTTTATAGCAAGGACCCTAATCCCAAAATTAAGAACAGACTAATGTGACACCTTATTTCCTTCTTCACCCAGTATCTTTGCAAGAATACAGATTAGAACTAAACAATCCCTGTTTATGTCAAAGATTGGGAACATTTTAATCCATAGGTCACCTCATTCCAAGAGTGATACATTCCCAGGATTTTCCTCCTGTCCCCATTGTTCTTGTCAGATATCTGAAAATAAAACAGATTGAATGGCTCCATTTGTTGACCACTTGGAATGTCTTGCAAAGCAAAATACAATGGTAACATTTTAAGTGCAAAGGTCCCATTAGTATTGAAAGATCCTGTTTGTGTCTTTTTAAAAGTGAAAGAGAAACAACATAAAAGAGCAGGAAGATACTCTGCTGGGTATAAGTAAGGCCCATTGCAGTCTTTGTTCTAGTCCGTATGATCTCAAATCCAGTGTAGTGCCCCACCAGGAAGCAAAAAAGGATTGTGGTTTATAATCTTTCTGTAAATTAGATTTGCATTCTACAGTTATGTTCCATCTTAATATATGATCAGGAGCACAGCTTTGAGATGCTGGAATGTGAAAGAACACATGCACAATGGTCGAGACATACCCAAGGCAGTGGACAGCCTGTGTGCTCACAAATAACCATCATCCATGGCTGGCTTAGTAACAAATGTAGATCAGACCCTGATGGCAAACAATTACCATTGACCTTATAAATGGTATTCTCAAGTGCATTTATTTGTGTGATTTATTATAGAATGCAGAATGTAATGTTCCCTCTCATAGCCCCATTGGAGGGTGAGAATTATTTTCCTGTGGGGTCATGCACCACCAGCAGTTCTGTGTCAGACCCAAATGAGATTCTGTGAAGGAAAGGGACAGACACAGATGGTCGCAGCAAATGTTGAAGGTTTGGTGTTGATATCATCCTGATGTGACACAGCTCAGCTAGCTACTGTGATGCAGCATGGAGATCCCTGCAACAAATTGGTCACTTGTTCTGCAGCTGGGTCCTCCCAAAGCATCGTTTAAAAAGACGAAGCAGCTAAATCGCAGACAAGGTAATGTTTCAGAATTGTTTCTGTTGCAATATATCTAGAAGCATTGTTGGGTGTTTGAAAGAAAGTTGTGATGAATTTCCGGATTTGTCAGGGACTGATGCTGCAACCTTACAAGGTCAACAGGATCCCTTGGACATTCAGCAATGGCTAATTGTCTGAAGCACATGGGGTATGTGTGCTGTTCTGCTGGCACATGCTGGAAATCTGAATGAATAAACAAAGAAGGGATAGGATGAGGCCATTCAGCCCCTCAGCATGGAGGCAGCATGGCCTTGTGTTCTGCAGCCTGGTGGGCACTGACCCAGTGAGAAAGGACGATAACTTAAGCACTTAAAGCACTTTATATTCTCATTCTTGACTTTTAAAACTCTGTATTCCCATGCTAGTTGTTTTTTAACAACTATTTCCATTCTGTAACAACACTTCAAGGATCTGTACATAGGTACCGAGAGGTGACATTACAAACCTTTCATTTCACACATTCCAGTGCATGTGACAATAAAGGTTATTCATTCAAGCCTGTCCCACCATTTACAGTTGTTCTGGTGTAACCTTTCTGCCTACTCTTGAACACAGTTACCATTCTCTTACCAAGAATCAATCTACTTGCACCTTAAAAATACTCAAAGACTCTGCTTTCGCCACCTTTTTAAGAAGAGAGTCATAGAGTCAGACAGCATGAAAACAGACCCAACAGTCCAACTCGTCCATGCTGGCCAGGTTTCCCAAACTAAACTTGTCCCAACTGCCTACATATCCCGCTAAACTTTTCTTATTCATGTACCTGTCCAGATGTCTTTTAAATGCTGTAACTGTACCTGCATCCCCCACTTCCTCTGGCAGTTCATTCCACATACAAACAACCCTCTGTGTGAAAAAGTTACCCTTCAGGTTTCTTTTTAATCTTTCTCTGCTCACCTTAAAGTCTTGAACTCCCCCACGCTAGGGATAAGACAACTGCCTTTTGCTTTATCCATGCCCCTCCTGATTTTATAAACCTCCATAAGGCCACCCCTCAGTTTCCGACACTCCAGGGAGTAAAGTCCCAGTCTACCCACACTCTCCTTAGAACCCAGACCCTCTAATCCTGGAAACATTCTGGTATATCTTTTCTGAACCCTCTCCAAGTTAATCATATCTTTCCTATAGAAGGGCAGCCAGAACTTCACACAGAACTCCAAAAGCGGCCTCATCAATATCCTATACAACCTCAACATGATGTCCCAACTCCTATACTAAATAGTTTGAGCAATAAAGGCAAGTCTGCTAAATGCCAAAGACTAATGAATTTCTGCAAGAAAAAAGTTAGTCTAAGTTTTTAAAAATGGGAAATGATAAGTTAACTTTCAATTAACTTTCCTGATTATTTCTTGTACTACTTACAAACCTTAGTGATTCATGCACTAGGAAATTCAGATCCCTCTGCATCTCAGAGATCTGCAATCTCTCATGTTTAAGTAATATGTTTCTTTTCTATTCTTTCTACCTAAAAGGATAATTTTGTAGTTTCAAGAGAGTTATGAAAGTCTTAACAAATTAAAATAAAGCATCAACTATCTCACTAGCCTTTTCTTTTTAAGACCCCAGGATGAAGTCTATCAGGAAGTCAACCAACAATTTTCTCAGTTTCTCTTTTCTGGAGATTGTCATTTTTCTCACATTCCACGTCTCTTTTCTAGATTTACTGCTGCCTCTGGAATGTTATTTGTATCATAAAGATCAATGCAAAATACTCTTCCTATTTATATACCCATCCAGTATTTGAAAATACAAGTTCAATTCATCTGCCTTTGACTTATTTTCCATTATTAATTCTCCCAGTCACACTTTCTATAGGTATGAATTTTGATAGATAGATTACAAATCTAACAAGTGGTTGCACTGATTTCACATGTGTTTGTCAGTAGCAGCTCTTCTCCAGCTTTCACCTGGTCAGAATCCAGGTAAAATTATTTTGCTGGCAGTACCTGACCAATCACCTTGACTTTAGACATCATCAATTGCAGCTTTTTCTTATTCAGCCTCAGGCTCAGTGAGTGAATGTGCTCTTGAAGTTTCATTTGATTGTGATCATGGTCTACAATGGATGCTCCAATCAGCTTTGTTCCCTGGAGCATCGGAGACTGAGGGCTGACCTTCTGGATGTTAAAAACGTCATGAGGGGCATATTTACCATGAATATCCAAGGTCTTTTTCCCAGGGCAGGGGAGTCCAGAACAGGCAAAGATTGAAATAAGATCTATGGGGTAAATCTTTCACATCGAATGTAGTGCATTTGTGGAACAAGTTGCCAGAGAAAGTGGTGGAGGAAGGTACGGTTACAACACTTAAAAGGCATCTGGATGTGTATACGCAGAGGAAAGGTTTAGATGGATATGGGCCAAGTGCTGGCAAATGGGACTAGATTAATACAGGATATCTGGTCAGTGTGGATGAGTTGGACCAAAAAGTCTGTTTCCGTGCTGTATAATTCTATGACTCTATCTCTCCAACTCCATGGACTATCAGATCATCAACCAATAATTTCCACTTCGGAAAAATCACTGACCATCTTATGCTGCCTTTACTGATCCTGTTTCCAAGTATAACAGAACAACCTTGGTTATCTAAGCATCAATCATCCGAATTTCAGATTATCTGAACAAGATCTCAAGGTCCCGTACAAACATTATCCAAACAATCAGTTATCTGAACATAATACTCGCCACCCGTCTCGTTTTGATAATCGAGGCTGTTCTGTAAATGGCATGCAGCACACATAAATATCTGTGCCTCCCTGATGTCATCCAGAATATAATTAGAAAACTACTGCTTTTGTCTAACTTCACTTGACAATCTAGCTTCACTTGAACACAGTCCGTTGATTTCTCAGCAACAAACACAAACAAGCAGACAAAACACGTCCAGAAACCCTAGCCACTCTCCCCTACATCAAAGACATCTCGGAAATGACTGCCAGACTACTCAGACCCCTTGGCATCATGGTAGCACACAAACCCACCAACACACTGAAACAGCAGCTAATGAACTTGAAAGACCCTGTACAGACAACATGCAAAACTAATGTTATTTGCAAAATAACCGTGCAAGGACTGTAACAAACACTACATTAGACAAACAGGCAGAAAACTAGCCACCAGGATACATGAACACCAACTAGCCACAAAAAGACCCTCTCTCACTAGTATCCTCACATACAGATGAGGAAGGACATCATTTTGACTGGGACGACACATCCATCCCAGGACAAGACAAACAAAGACACACACAGAATTCCTGGAGGCATGGCATTCCAACCGGAACTCTATCAACAAACACATTGAGTTAGACCCCAAATACCACCCCCTGAGAAAAGGAACCAGAAGTGACTTCACCACAGGAAATAACATCACCACAGGAAATGACATCACCAACCCAAAGAAACCCAAACATAGAAATAGAAAGCAGGAATTTTCAGCATTGCTTCACATGAGATCCACTGAAGATGTTACCTAGTAAGGTAACGAAATGTCTGGAAATGAACCTTTCAGCTCAGCGAGCAAACCTACATCCAAAACCTCAACTGAGCTACAAATCTTCTCAAAACTCACTTGACAATTGCCTGTCATTCTCTTTAAGAGTAATAAAAATCTTTGCTTTTATAAACCTGGTAAATTTCATCAATGATTAGTGTGAGGTAGTACTCTCTTTGAAATTTTGTTGATTTCCTATATCAACTTGTGCAAACCTGCTGTTTTCTGGTTGTTTTTCACTGGTTTCATGCTGTTACTCCCCTCTGCAGGTTGTTGTCATCATCCTGATTATTCCCTTGTCTTTCAAATACTCTTTTCTTTCAGGCTGGACTTAAAGGCAATTGGAATTCTCCTCAGTATTTGTTGAATTAGTCTGTAGTTGCCATCCACTTCAAGAGGATTTTCACCAGGAAGCATCCAAAACATATAAAAATATCTCTGCAATCTTTTCAGATCTATTCAGGAGTCAATGTGATGGTGGACTGTCAAACATTGTCAATCGTTCCCGGCAATCTCTCTGTTACTTGTTCAAGCCTCAGGCTTGCTTCAGTTGAGATGAGTGACTTTATTTTGATGTCTACTCTCTGGAAGTCAGAGCCGACTGTTCCCATAGCATTTGGATTTTCATTTGCCCTTTAAGGAAGAATATGTTTCATTTATATAGCCTTAGTTTTACCTTTTGGAGCTTTCTATTTGGTCACCTTCAGTTCCATCACAATGTTGCACAAGGTGCCAGAGTCCAGCTGACACTTTAAGCTGAAACTTACCAAATTTCAGCAAAGTGGCTTTTTCAACAAGCTTCATGCAGAGTTTCTCTCCAACGGAGTCTAGCACATTTTCTTGCGTAGTTGTCCCTAAACTCACCTCATTAACCACCTAGCCTGCCCCTTTTATCTGATACTACCCTGATTCTATTATGCATTGTGGCTGGAAGACCCATCATGAGTGGGACATAGTGGCTAGAAGTCTACCTGGTCAAGTGTTGCAGTCTGAACCTTCACCATCAACACTGAGGTATTGCAGCCACTTACTAAGGACACTTTCTTGTACATTCACCCACACATTCCTGTCCTATTCACTGTTTTAGCACCACACCTCACAATGCACTAATTTCAGTCCACATTCCCACCTTGTACCCCTCACAAAGTCTTTGCTTGTGCCTCCCCAGTGCCTACTGGAGCCTAGCAAAATATCATTGTTCAATGTGGGACCATCATAAACAGGGAAGGTTTTAAACAATATAGAACACAAACCTGCATTTATCACCATCCAAAGTGAACAGCCATTTAAAGCCACATTTCTCTCCCAGAATACAAGCATATTATTCCCAATTTGAGGAAAAAAAGGTTTTACAATCAATGATTGATCACTGCATCCAATTCTGATCCACTGGAACTGAGTGTCGATGAAGTCCTATCTGATTTGTGGTGCTTGACTCGGTCATTCAGAAGGTAATGATCCTTCTCTTCAATGTCCTCATGCTCCTCTTTGACAAACTGTTCCCACTTTCCCAGTTCTTCAGCATCCATCACAGATTCTGTACTCAGGGACCTTTGTACCTAAGATGGTGCTTGTAAGTAGTGACTTGTAAACTTGTCACTGTGCTCATGGGAGGACATGTGACAATAAACCTAATTGACCACATCCCCTCGTTGTCTTCTGCAGTCAGGCAGAGCACAACATGCCAGCATTAGAAGGCATATTCTATTAGAACCTAGAACAAGACAGTGCAGAACAGGCCCTTCGGCCCTCCATGTTGCACCAACCTGTGAACTATTCTCAGCTCATCCCCCTACACTATCACATCATCATCCATTCAAAGTATACAGCAGAACCTTACCCAGTTGGTCCAAGCAGTGGAACCACATCTTTGTGGGGTGTGGGATGTTACCATCTGTTCTATCACAGACCTGGTCAAGGAACAAGCTGCATTGTATCTGCACTCCCCCTTCGTCTAGGTGCTCAGTGACAGTGACTGTAGACATGGGGTATGTGCAGCCATTACCCATGGTGATCCAGAGGAGCAAGCAGTGAACAGGAGTCACTGGGTGTCCACTCAGGAAGACTTCGTGTTAGAAATTCTCAGCATCTAGCTTCTACCTGGCTCATTGTGGAATAGGATTCTGTGTATTACTGAGGGGGATTCATGACAATAATGGTGAGAATGTGTAATAATCCCTGTTAGTACACCTCTAGCATCTCAGCTGTGAGAATCTCATCTTGATGCTCGGAACTCTTTTGTAAAGATTAATTTAGTTCTCCAGAATGAATCCTAAACTTCAGAGGTTATGTTATGAAGAGAGATTATACACATTAGGTTGTTTCCTCTAGAATTTTGTAGATGGGGGTGATCTGATTGAAGTTTGTAAGTTTCAGCAGGAAAAGACAAGGTAAATAAAGATAAACTATTTGCACTGATTGGTGACTCTAGAACTAAGTCTGAGAATTAGGATCAGCCCATTCAGGAGAGATGTTCAGAAGCACTTCTACACACAAAGGCAGGGAGAGGTTTGCAACTCTCTTCCACAAATAGCAGTGAATATAGAATCAGTGAATATAGGGCAGCACGGTAGCACAGCAGTTAGCACTGCTGCCTCACAGCCAGAGACCCGGGTTCAATTCCCGCCTCAGGCGACTGACTGAGTGGAGTTTGCACATTCTCCCCGTGTCTGCGTGGGTTTCCTCCGGGTGCTCCGGTTTCCTCCCACAGTCCAAAAATGTGCAGATCAGGTGAATTGGCCATGCTAAATTGTCTGTAGTGTTAGGTAAAGGGTAAATGTAGGGGTGTGGGTGGCGGGTCGGTGTGGACTTGTTGGGCCGAAGGGCCTGTTTCCACACTGTAAGTAATCTAATCTAATCAGTTGGTAATTTTAAATCTGAAATAGATAAAACTTTGTTAAGGCATTGAGGGATATGGCCAAAGGCAGGTAGATGGAGTTAGGCCACAGATCAAGAGTGATCTCATTGACCGGTGGAGCACGATCAAAGGTCGAATGGCCTACTCCAGTTCCTGTGTTCCTATGTTTCTAAGTTCCTGTATTCCTGAGTTCCTGTATTCCTGTATTCCTATGTTCCTACATTCCTGTGTTCCAATGTTCCTCTGTTCCAGTGTTCCTGTGCTCTCATGTTTCTGTCTTCCTGTGTTCCTACGTTCTTCGGTTACTGTGTTCCTGAGTTCCTGAGTTCCTGACTTCCTGAGTTCTGTGTTCTTGGGTTCCTGAGTTCCTATGTTTTGCTGTTCCTGAGTTCCTATGTTCCTGAGTTCCTGACTTCCTAAGTCCTGTGTTCCTGTGTTCCGGTCTTCCTGAGTTGCTGTGTTCCTGGGTTCCTGAGTTCCTAGGTTTCAGTGTTGCTAAGTTCCTGTGTTCCTTTGTTCCTAAACTCTTGTGTTTGTGTGTTCCTGGGTTCCAGTATTCCAGTTTTCCTGTGCTCTCATGTTCCTGTCTTCTTGTGTTCCTAAGTTCTTCTGTTTCTGTGCTCCTGAGTTCCTATGTTCCTGAGTTCCTGACTTCCTGAGTCCTGTGTTCCTGTGTTCTGGTCTTCCTGAGTTGCTGGGTTCCTGAGTTCCTAGGTTTCAGTGTTGTTAGGTTCCTGTGTTCCTGAGTTCCGAAGATCTTGTTTTCCTGAGTTCCTGTGCTCCAGTGTTGCTATGTTCCTGTGTTTGTAAGTTCCAGTATTCTTACTTTCCTGTATACCAGTTTTCCAATGGTCCTGTGTTCCTACATTCCTGTGTCTGTATGTTCCTGTGATCCTGTGGTCCTAAGTTTCTGTGTTCCTGTGTTCCTATGTTCTAAAATTCCTGTGTTCCCAAGATCCTGTTTTCCTGAGTTTCTGTGTTCCTCTGCTCCTGCGTTCTTGTTTTTCTAAGTTCCTGTGTTCCTTTGTTCCTGTGTTTCTGTATTCCTATGATCCTATGTTCATGTGTTCCTGTATTTCAACGTTCCTGTGTTCCTTTATTCCTGTGTTCTTGAGTTGCTGTGTTTCTACGTTCCTGCCTTCCTGTGTTCCAGAGTTCTTGTGTTCCTAGATTCCTGAGTTCCTATGTTCCCATGTTCCTAGGTTCCTGTGTTTTGATGTCCCTGTGTTCCTAAGTTTTTGTGTTCCTGAGTTGCTGTGTTCCTGGGTTCCTGAGTTCCTGTGTTCGCGAGTTCCTATGTTCCTATATTCCTGTGTTCCTGAGTTATAATGTTCCTGTATTCCTGTGTTGCTTTGTTCCAGTGTTCCCATGTTCCTAAGTTCCAGTGTTCCCATATTCCTGTGTTCCTTCACTCCCATGTTCCTGTATTCCTGAATTTCTGTGTTCCTCTGCTCCTGCCTTCCTGAGTCCTTGTGCTTCTAATTTCCTGGGATCCTGAGTTGCTGTGTTTCTATCTTCCTGCCTTCCTGTGTTCCACAGTTTTTGTGTTCCTAAGCTCCTGTGTTCATGAGTTCCTATGTCTCTGAGCTCCAGTGTTCCGAATTTCATGTGTTCCTGTATTCTTGTACACCTGTGTTCCTGTGTTCCAGTCTTCCTGTGTTCCCATGTTCCCATGTTTCCGTATTCTTTTCTTCCTGTGTTGTTAAGTTCTGGTGTTCTTGTATTCCTGAGTTTCTGTGTTCCTAAATTTCTGTGTTCCAGTGTTCCTATGCTCCTGTGTTCCTATGATTCTAAGGTATTGTGTTCCTGTGTTCCTGTATTCCTAGGTTCCTGTGTTCCAGTATTCCTAGGTTCCTGTGTTCCTTACTCCTGTGTTCCTATGTTCCCATGCTCCCCTTTCTAGTGTTACTACGTTCACATGTTTCTGTGTTCTGATGTTCCAGTGTTCCTAAGTTCCTGTGCTTTGATGTTCTTATGTTCCTGTGTTCCCATGTTCCTACATTCCTGTGTACCGATGTTACAGTATTCCTATGTTCCTGTGTTCCAGTGTTCATACATTCCTGTGTTCCTGTGATGCTATGTTCCTGTGTTACAATGTTCCTATGTTCCCGTGTTTCTATGATCCTATGTTATTGTGTTCCTGTGTTCCTGTGTTCCTAGGTTCCAGTGTTCCCATGTTCCTGTGTTCCAGTGTTCCTACATTCCTGTGTTCCTCTGTACCCATGTTCCCATATTTCTATGTTCCAATGTTCCCATGTTCCTGTGTTCCAATGTTCCTATGTTCCAATGTGACTGTGTTCCTGAGTTCCTGTATTGCTACATTCCTGTGTTCCTGAGCTCCTGTGTGCCCATATTCCTGAATTCCTATGTTCCTGTGTTCGTGTTCCTACATTCATGTGTTCCAGTGTTTCAAACTTCCTGTGTTCCTAAGTTCCTGTGTTTCTCCACTCCTGAGATCCTGTGTTCGTAAGTTCCTGTTTTTTTGAGCTCCTGTGTTCTGAAGTTTGTGTGTTCCTGTATTCTTGTGTGCTTGTGTTCCTATGTTCCTGTGTTTCCGTGTTCCTTTCTTCCTGTGTTGTTAAGTTCATGTGTTCCTGTGTTCCTGAGTTATTGTGTTTCTGTGTTCCTAGGATTTTGTGTTCCTATGTTCCTGTGTTCCAGTGTTCCTGTGTTCCTAGGTCCCACTGTTCCTATGTTCCCATGTTCCCTGGTTCCTGTGTTCCTCTGAACCCATGTTCCCATGTTCCTTTGTTCCCATGTTCCCATGTTCCTGTGTTCCTATGTTACTACATTCCTGTGTTCCTAAGCTCCTGTGTTCCTATGTTCCCATATTCCTATATTCCTGTGTTCCAGTGTTCCTGTGTTCCTGATTTCCTGTGTTCCTCCACTCCTG